>NC_044504.1:25058340-25110840 GCF_902362185.1 Chanos chanos
ATTATTATTATTATTATTATTATTATTATTATTATTATGTGTGATGTTTTTGCTGTTGTTGATGTTGATGAAACAATGACAAGATTTAAATGTAGAAATGTGTAATTTGAGACTGTCTGCCATTCTGAAATAAATACTCAGACAGAAGAGCAGAGAACAAACGGGGTTCAGCATAACCAAATGCACGTATGACACTTCACACTATGTCAACACACTGTTCAGTCCCAACACGAGACAACAGACTGTACAGTACCCAACCACATGTCAACACAACCTTCACCCATACTAAACAAAACAAAAAAAAAAACAACAGAGAGAGACAAAGAGAAATACTGTAACACACTCATATAATACCCACACACTCATATAATACCCGCACACTCATATAATACCCACACACTCTTCAGGCTAGGACACAGATTTGACATAGACTTTACATGCAAAGATATAACATCCAGTAAACTGTCAACATACACAGACACAGGCACAGACACACACGCGCACACACACGCACACGCACACAGACACAAGCAGTTACAGTGAATTACCATCCAAAATGTTCAAAATGTTTCCTCAGAGTATTATTCCTGGATTGGTTTTCTGCTCGTCTGGCAAATTTAATGAGCGTAATAAAACTTCATTCAAAAATGCAAGGATTTATGCATGAAGATAAACGCAAGGATTTATGCATTAATCTCTCACCACACGCACACACACAAACACACACACACACACACACAAACACACACACAGAGTGCTCTTAATGTGAGAAGACAGTAATGACTGGACTCATTGGGCTGTTATCATTAAATGAAGCAGGAAAAATAAACAGATTCTTGTTGAATAAACTGTGAGATTGCCTCTCTGAGCTTGATGCTAAGTAGTTTATGTTGTCTGTACACATAAAGCAGAAGCAAAAGACAAAGAGAGTGAACCCAGTCTGAACAGAGACATCTTAGACAGGGAAGGATGGGCACTCATGTAGACTGTACATTTCACTCAACAACACTGACATTATCTATCATTTTCATATATTATCATTTATTTGTTAAAGGGTAATACAAAACACCACCTTTCCTCAACCAAATTTGGACAGTGTGTGTGTGTGTGTGTCCTAAATCACAATATATCCTAAATCACAGTGTCTGTTAGATTTGTAGCTTTGTTTGTATTTGTTGTCAGATGTAGTGTACAGTCATTCATGCCACACACCACACTGACATGACACACTATTCCCATCATAATGTAGAGCACTCCAGTATTCCAACTATACACCTTAACACAATACATATATACACAACATCATACTAAAAATCATATCAGATCACCAACATTATAATTATGATTATAATTATAATTATGCATATGTCTGTGCGGATGTAAAAGGTGCAGTGGAAAAGTGCAATCACTAAGAACATTTCAGTGTACTGAGTGTATGTACAAATTCACAACCTGCCACAGGATTTCCAGAGCCTCCTGAGTTCACATGGATGCTAATCAACAGACAATTTGCTGACACCACTTCTTAGATGCTCTTGACGTAGTGCATATTGTACGTTAGCGCAAAGAAAAGAAAACACGCACTGCTACAAAGCCCATTCTCTCTCACTCTCTATTCCCAAATTTCTCTCCTCTTGATAGTGGAAAGACACAAAGCCCTTTAGGTCATGGGGTAGACAGTTAGTTAAGCATGTATGTATGAATAAGAAATGATTGTTCATCTCAGAGGGTGTAAATATATATATACATATATATATAGTTTAGATATAGAGACAGATAGATAGATAGATAGATAGATAGATAGATAGATAGATAGATAGATAGATAGACAGATAGATAGATAGATAGATAGATGTATACATATATATGTATTCAGTCTGCATCCCTTCTCCCTCTCTCTTTTCAATTCCATCTCTTCTCTCCTCTTCCTATAACTTTATCCTGGTTCCACAAACACTCCAATAACATACACACACACACACTATCTCTTTACTTTTCATTTGTTTACACTGAATGCTGAGTAAATTTTAATTATGTTTATTAGTTTTATTGATTTTTTTTATCCACAATGACTTAAATAGAGGCTGCACTGAACAGCTGATCAACAACAGAAGCACAGGTCTGTTTGAACACAACTTTTCTAGAGGTACAAGAAGTGATTGCTACATACAAAAACTTTTAGATAAGTTTAGTACTCACGCTAAAGTTAGTCCTGATCTTTAGTAAATGTAAGACATGTAACTTCATATCTGTCAGGTTTGAAACTTCTAGTATCTGTCTCTGAGAGCAGCAGGCAAACCACAAACTCCTTCAAAATCAACCACACACTGAACAGCTAGTAACATTCACAGCGCTCACCAGAGAAACTAAACTTCTTCCACTGGAGATTTCAATATGCGCTTGAATCTTAGAGCTTAGATATAAAAAAAAATATACCAAAAGAAAGAATTACACCTACAATATTTTTAAAAAGCACATAAAGTTGGCTGTCTGTCAGGGACAGACTGAGCATACATATCTCTCTTAGCACACCTTAGTCCAACGCAGTGTTCAGAGATAGAGAGAGACAGAGAGGGAGAGAGAAAGAGAGAGAAAGAGAGAGGGACAGTAATAAATTAACAGCAATTACCTGTGGTGCTTCCTCTGGACTTGTCTGTGTGTGTGTGTGTGTGTCTGTCTGTCTGTCTGTCCGTCTGCCTTTCAGTCCTGAGTCTTAACTTAGTCCAGGTGTCTGACCAGCAGGTTTAATGTGATAAGTTTCCTGGACTCTGAGTTGTGTGTGTGTGTGTGTGTGTGTATCTGTGTGTTGGTCTAGGTGATCGTCTCTCTCAAAAGCACACACACACACACACACATACACAGTCTCTAAGTGTTGTCCCAGTGTGGAAATGAGAGAATATATGAGGACACACTGAAAGAAATACCAGCATGTAACTGGGAGTGTTTCCTCTCCTCTCCTCCCCCTATCTATTCCTCCTCCCTCTCTTTCCAGCTTCACTCATTCACCCTCACCCCTCCTTCACTCCCTCTGTTTTGTGAGAAGAATACCTCAGCATACGGAAGGAAAGAGAAATTGTATGAGAACACAATGGGTGTTCAGTTACTTCCAGAGTGTGCATCCATGTGAGTGTGAGATTGTACACAAGCTCACACACAAAAAAACGTTTACACGTAATCACACCAACGTTGAATTTCAAAACAATGACCTTAAATTCACATGGTTATTTCTATTCAAGTGCCATAAAGAGGTGACATGTTTGATTAAATTTGACAAACCGGGACCAGAACAAACAGAGCAAACCAGGCTATACAAAAGCAAATCTATGAGAGGGCATTTTTGATTTTTTTAAGACATTGATAATTTTATGTCAGTATGTATACTATCAGATACTTCTGACAATAGCACAAATGATCAAAGAATTTTAGATGATTAGAAGATTTACTAAGATTTACTAATCTTTAAACTCTTCCACATGTGGGACCTATGTCTTAAATATCGGATATTCTACCTCAAAATACTACCTTTACTAAACACTGTTCCCTCATTGTTTTCTCCTGTTTTCCTCTGTTCTTCATTTTTAGCTGCTTTTTGCTGAGTAAGAAAGACTTGGTCCTCTCTCTCTCTCTCTCTCTCTCTCTCTCTCTCTCGTCACCCCTCTATACAATGTCAGTGTTTAGAGTATGCATTGTCCTACAGTTGTATGTCTCTTATATAATGGAAATCATTTAGGTTTGACTCCTCCTTGCTGCAGGGTGTGTGTGTGTGTGTGTGTGTGTGTGTGTGTGTGTGTGTGTGTGTGTGTGTGTGTGTGTGTGTGCACGTGTGTGTGTGTGTGCACGCGTGTGTGTTGAGATGTATATGTGAAGCGAACCTTGCTCTGTCTCTTCCTTTGCTGTAGGCTCTGTGTGTACATTATGGGTATGTTTAGCTTTGATTCCTCCTTGCTTTGGGCTGTGTGTGTGTATGCGTGTGTGTGTGTATGCATGCGTAAGTGTGTGTGTGCTTGTGTGTGTGTGTGTGTGTGTATGCGTGCGTGCGTGTGTGTGTGTGTGTGTGTGTGTGTGTGTGTGTGTATGCATGCGTGTGTGTGTGTGTGTGTGTGTGTGTGTGTGTATGCGTGCGTGTGTGTGTGTGTGTGTGTGTGTGTGTGTGTTTGTGGGTAAGTGGGTAGTTGCTCTGGAGCTCCCCTTCTTCCTCCAGAAGTCTACACAGATTCACAGGAGCAAGAGAATACAGTGTGGAAAAACATATGATTGCAAATTTTTATCATAGGTACAGGGTTACGACCTCCCTCTTTCAGTCTGTACATCTTTTCCTTGTGTATTTCTGTTTTGCTGAAGACCTCAGTGTTTATTGGCTGTTGTACTGAAGACCTCAGTGTTTATTGGCTGTTGTACTGAAGACCTCTGTGTTTATTGGTTGTTTCAGGGGATAAAGTGGCATTGCTCTGACTCTGTGGACAGTGCTTGGACTCTTTCTTAGTCTCTCGGTACTCTTTCACACTTCATACAAGTTGCTGAGCACAGCTTTGAAGTTAAAAGGGGTTTTTTCCCTTTGTGGTGAACATTTGAGGATTCTGATTGGTCTTTGTGTTGTTATTAAGGTGCTTTTCAGCTGTTGTTGCTGATGTTGTTCTTGACACTGAAACACACTTCTGTATGTGTGTTTCTGTGGAATGACATTAGTAGCTTGACTTAGTTGGTCCATAAAATGCTTCTTTATCACATACACAAACATGCCTTTCAGTGTACACACACACACACACACACACACACACACAAATTCTGTCCCTCGGGATATATTTAACCCTCCATGGCATACAGAATATTCATATATAGATGTATAGAATATTCAGCTACACACACAGTATCACCCATTACAAATGTATATCCTCGTCATCACAAAACCTCTAGATAAATGTGTAAATTGTCACTTTTTTATTTTGTAGAGACTACAACTTTTGGTTAAAGAACAGGAGTGATGAGAGAAAGGACTAAGAAAAGTGTTTATCGGCAGAAAGAGTTTTGGATACAAATAACCAAATCGGCTGATTTTGTTTCAAATACTGAATTTATAATTTAAGCAAAATCAAAATGGGAAAAAAAAACCCAAGCACAGAAGGATAAGTGAAAGCGCTCTGTCATTTGTTCACCAGCCGAATGTTAAGTTTTCTTTTTTTTTTTCCTCTCTGGACTGTTTATCAGATTGTCAAAAGGCACAGAGGTCTGTTTATGCTGTAAAGTGGCGTGAAGTGATCTGGAAAGGAGCTCCGACGTTTCCAGGGTTTCAGCTAATCTGTTCTTTTTATGGAAGAGGACAGTAATGCCACTGGTGCTGTGTGTGTGTGTGTGTGTGTGTGGTTTTGTGTGTGTGTGTGGAGTGATGAGTTTGGACTTTGTCTTTGGGAGGCCCAGTGAAGAGGGAATGTAGGGATGGAGAGAGAGAGAGAGAGAGAGAGAGAGAGAGAGAGAGAGTAAATGTCACTTGGTCAGATTCCAGACAGATGACAGACAGCTGTATGACACGCACCTCAGACAGGGGTCATTTGAAGGCACCATAGGGATATTTTGTGCGGACAGAGATGGTTACAGGCCTACAGTTAAAGCAGGCACAGTAAACTACTGTTAGATCTCATAGCCAGCTGCCCTGGTTCTGCCTTTCATCAAACTGAAATATCCAGGACATCTATGTATGCCTTTATTGCTGATTTATCATTTTCATACCGTTACACAGCAGATATTTAATTAGTGTAATTGTACTTACTTCATTTTCACCCTGGTTCTACATTCTTAAGATTCAGATCCTTTAATCAGATGTGACTGCACTGTTTAACTGGATGGACATTCAAGTTTTTTTGTTGATGACATGTCCAGAATGATGACAGGTGTTCAGAACTTGTATTTATGTGGGAAACAATTTTTTTTAGGGAGATTAATAGTTTGTTCTAGTATGGTACAAGGAATTTTTTATTTAGCTTATTTTAACTGGTCCTGGGTTATCACACTTTGATTTTGAATACAGTCATAAATAAATTTTAACGTAAAACATAAAACAAGGACCGCTTTAAGAGAAAAGCCATTAGAAGAATAACATCGGCTTTGTATATCAACAATTCTGAGAGCTGTAAAATCAGTATATTACTGATTTCTTATTGTATTTAATTAAAAAACATCACAATCGTTTCTTTATTAAATATCATGGGGTTTTTTTCTCTTATTTTCTGGGAGGAGTTTAGGTGCTGCATTATTTAAAGTTTAAACCGTCAGATTCAAACCAGCACTTTGTGCAGTATTTGATGGAGTAAATTGTTGGCACGGCGGAGCCTGGCGTCATTGTGTATACACAAGTATGTATGTGCTGAGAAATTTGATTTATTTAGTCACTGGTTCCATTTCATATCTCAGACTGGATCCATTTTCAGGTTTCCACACTTCCATGCTCGTTATCTCACTCGGAGAACTATAGCACGTTGCTGAGAGATTTGACCCATGGAAATATAGCTTTTTGCTGAGAGATTTGACCCATGGAAATATAACTTTTTGCTGAGAGATTTGAACGTTCGGCACAAGTTAAGCAAACAGACACCTCCCTAAGCCCTCTCCACAACACTGCAATCAGGTCTGCAGACAGAAAGAGGAGGGAAAACGCTAGTGATTTTCATTTTCCTAAAAGAAAAGAGAGAAGGAAGTCGCAGGGTTGATGTTCTGTTTTTCTGCAGTGGAGCTCAAACAGAGCTGACAAAGACATGCCAACACACTCAGGAAAAAGGTGTGTGTGTGTGTGTGTGTGTCTGTGTGTGTATTTAACAAAGAGAGAGAGAGAGAAACAGAGAGAGAGGGAGAATGTTTTGCTTCATTTTATGTTCTGTGTTTCAGATATGGTACCATATCTGTTTTTTTGCAGTCTGAAAACTACTCAAATTTGCTTTAGTTTTTTTTTTAGTCTTTAGATCATCACACTTACATAAATATACAGTTTACATATATAACTTAAATATCATAGTGAATGAAGTATCTGAGTGTGTGTGTGTGTGTGTGTGTGTGTGTGTGTGTGTGTGTCCTGACCTGGCCTACAGCGGCGCAGTCTGTTGATAGTCCTTGGATGTGTCATAGAGCTGTTGTTACGTCTATGACATAGTTCTTGTCCCAGTGCACTTAATGACCTAACACATGCTACAGCCATCCACAAATAATGTGTGTGTGTGTGTGTGTGTGTGTGTGTGTGTGTGTATGTGTGTGCTTGGCTGTGTGACAGAGTTACCTTAAAGTTACCATAAATTTTATATTAAACCTCTCCACTGTCAGCTTACCCATTTTCTCTGTCTATCCTTCTTTCTATCAGCTCCATCTTACCCCAGCTCTGTTTTTATCATGTTACCCTAGTTCTGTTTTTATAATCTTGCCCCAGTCCTGTTTTCATCCTCTTATCCTCTATATCACTCCTGTCTTTCCTCTGTTGCTTTACTTTCATGAACTCACCTCTTCTTTGGAATTTTGGAACCGACTCTCTCTCTCTCTCTCTCTCTCTCTCTCTCTCTCTCTCTCTCTCTCTCTCTCTTCCTTTCTCTCTTTCTCTTGCTCTTTTCTCTCTCTTTCTCCTCTCCCCTCTTTCTCTGCTTTATTGTTTCATTGTTAATCTCCCACAGTGTGCAAACAGCCCTACACTTCAACTTCCTGTCTGATTGGCATGAGCAGTCAATCATTACCCTGTTCTTCCCATATGCTCTCTCTCTCTCTCTCTCTCTCTCTCTCTCTTTCTCTCTCTCTCTTTCTCTCTGTTGGCAGAGTGCTCTTTCTCCGGACTGGTCTGCCCATCCATTTGTGTACATAAAGTGTAAAGGATATGAATAGTGTTTATGTCTTTTGTTTTAGCTCAATGCATGTGATCACACACACATACTCCTTATCAAGAATCTCTGCATTTTTTCAGTTATTACACATTGTTATCAAGAGCCAGTAGCCATAATTTATGTTAAAACTTTTCAGGAATTCTTAGTAAACTTCCACCGGTTTTACTAAACAACGGAACCTGGCATTCTGAGACAGAACTTTCGCACAAGAACTTTCACAAGAGCACACCAGTGTCAAGTAAACTTTGAGAGTGTTAATTGTGGGTTATATAAACACTTCTTAGAGTTTACACTCACCAGAATAACTGCTATTATGATAGCACTGAAAAAACAAATCTCTTCAAGTAAGAGATTTGAACAATATCAGTTTTATTGGAATACAAAAATTACTTTGAAATGACCTTTGTTCAACTCCACAAATTTTTCACTGAAAAAAAAAAAATGCTGCACACTTTCACTTGAGAACTTTCCCAGGCAAAACGCCCCTCTCTGAGACTTAGTCTGAGTCACACTCCTGTTCTCTTCCTTTTCTCTCATTACTGTTCTGTAATGACTCTGATTCAGACTCCATTCCCTGAGGCATTTGCTGATATTCAGACATCCCGAGACACACACACACACACACACACTCATCCATGTGACAGTGTGTGAAAAGCCACATTTAAAAATTTCAGTCAAAAATTACCGAATGCTCATTAATGACTCTCATTTCAGTTGGAGGAGTGTGTGTGTGTGTGTGTGCTTGTATGTGTGTGTGTGCATGTGTTTGTGTGTGCACATGTCTTGTGTGTCTTCAAAAACCAACAATACTGACTACTTGTTATGTAGAATATGGGTAAAGGTATTACTTGACTAATACATAACAGAGAGATTCATGATCTGATTACAGTTATTACAAAGATCTTTGGAGTGATTAGTTTTGATATGAACAGGTTTACAAAACATGGACAGGCAGAGGTTATTGATTACCTGCTTTTTCCCTAAGATATGAATTCTATGCTTTTTTATGGTACTTTAGTTATAATAGTAGTACATCTCACTCTAATGCCTACCTGACATTACGCCTCTCAAACTAGACAGTCAGCAGCAGGACTAACCTATCAGCTTTCTTATTGATATGTGAAACATGCTGATTAGTGGCTGCTGGTTCCAAAATAGATCACAGGAGCTGAAATAAACATGACACCCCAGGTCACCACATTGCACAGCTTCAGAAACCTTGTCACCAAAAGAACTGCCCAAAAAAACGGGGGTTCGTTTTTATTCCTTTTCCTGTAATTTCACTCATGTGCAATATCTCTGTATAATGTCTGCTCAACTGTGCACTGTCTGTTTTTACTTATTTTACTTATTTATTATCTATTATGTCCTGCTGTCTGTAGAGTTATTTTTATTTTTATTATATCTTGCTTTCTTATTGATGCTGCTTACTTGCGCTATCCCCATTGCTGCTGTTACACTGCAAATTTACCTGTCTGTGGGACTAATAAAAGCTTATCTTATCCTATCTTATCTTATAAATACAATCCTAAATCACCCAAACAAGTGTGAATTAAAATTTCAACTGAAATTTCAAGATTTGAGTCAGAATTAACCGTATACTCTCAACTCAGTTCATAGTTACCCCCAACCCTGCTCTCTGGAGTGTCTTTTGCACATGAAAGCTCTTCAGAACAGGCTTCTCCATCTATCTGGGCAGTTTTGTTTTTGTTGGAATAGCAATACTGACTTCAATACTGATCTGCTTTTGGAGATATAGTCTTGATAGAGATATGTACAGACAACCCTCTTATAAATTTAAGGGGCTGAATGACTTCTTAAATTACTTTTTTGCTGATGTAGTCATTGTTTTTGGTTATTCTTGAAGTTACTGAAGAAATATGAGAGTGTGTCATCCTCAAACTGCAAACTGATCTCGTGTGTTATACGCTTGCATTACCCGTAAGTCATCAAAGGATAAAAAACAGATGCACAAGATGAAAAAAATTAGGATGGACCATGTGTCACTGAATATGAATATTACTTCCTACCTTCATCATACTGTGGATTTTTTTTAAACACTGCCCTCAAGACATCAAGTGACCTCTGACCAAAAAACAAATTGTTGGCGGCTCTGGTTATGGAATAAATGTATAAATATGAATAATGTTTTCCATAAATGTGATGTTTCTTGCACAAAGCAATATTTGAATTTTTTTTTTTTTTTTTTTTGCATTTTGGGAGCAAGTAATGAGTGATATGTTCAGTCCCCACCAGTAGTGCACCAGAGCAGGGCAAAACGACTCAATCCAGGGATCACACAGATCATCTAGCCAAATTACATCCACTAAACTTCAAATGTGATTGTACCAAAAACAAACAATTAGCAAAATTACTTTAATGGAGAAATCATATATGAATGTGTTGAAATATAAGTAAGTTATTGGGGGGAAAAGCACTATATATAAGCTGAATGCAGATGACCTGAAACACACAGCTTAACAGAGAACAGTTACAGCTTATGAAACATATTTTGCTCTGTTATATCAGATCTGCTGTTCACACACTGTAAACTCTCAAACACTTTGAAAGTTTGAATTTCTTTGTAGTACTTCTGTCTGTGTGTATGGGTCTGGAGGGAAGTAAAGAGAATGGTTTTGTTTATTTTGTTAAAATCATTAGAACAATCTTTGGAAAGAACTGAAGATGGCAAGTCCAGAGGAAGAGAGGGAAACGATGGCTGGCGGAGGAGAAACCGGCCCGCTGATAAGAGGTGTAAGGGAGGTCAAAGGTCAGAGGATGAAAAAAAACACTTATTATGTCGATTTCATATTTACAGAAGCCAAAAACAACATGACAAACATTACAGTCATTTCTGCACTTGTTCTCTCTCTCTCTCTCTCTCTCTCGCTCGTTCTCCTCTCTGCATCCACTCGCGTCCTCACTGACATAACTTTAATCCCCTTTACTTGCTGCCTCTGTTTATGTGGAGTGAAGATGGGCCATGATCCTGACTGGGTTTTTTTCCAGTATTTAAACCTCTATTCATATTCATGAATTGGACAGTTTTCCTTGACTCATCTTTTTTTTTTTTTTTTAAATCAAACTCTTATCCCTTCTTCTCTCCAGATCTTCTCTGAAACACGCTTTTACTCAGTAAGAGTCAGGAACATAACATGAGAGCGAATCATTATAATGACTGTTTTAAAGGCGTCCCTGAGCTGTTTTATTAAAGCTGGGAGAAGCTAGTTATTTAAAAATATTCTTTTAGTATGGAAGAAGCTTTACAGAGATGACAAGAGAACAGAGAGAAAAAGAAAGAGAACCAAGCAGGCTAAATCTTTAAAAACCTTCCAGTTGTCAAACATATATGTTCTTAATGTCACTCTCTGGGCTTTTAATGACAGGGTTCAGCCATCGTAAGCCTCTCTGTTTGCTAAGTTAAGCATTACGTAGAGTTTTGAGAGGAATCTGTAGTTAGTTCTGTCTCTGTGGGATGAAGTGGGTTAAATACTATGCTCACGGAACGCTGCAAGTCAGTTTTAATGATTTTTAAATACTGTGATCATGGAACAATGCAAGTCAGTTTAAACTATTCTTTAGTGATTGCTTGATAGTCAACATATTCAGGACTCAAACTCCAGGATGTCAGTAATCACCACCTGCATTTCGAGCTCCATTTTTGTTGTTGTTGTTGTTGTTGTTGTTTTTAATGTATACAAAAGCAGATCGGTGGCAGGAAAAACAAAACTTGCAAATATCTTTTCAGCTTTCTCAGGCTAATGATGTTTTTTTTCCAACATTACTTACTGCTAGTCAGTTGGCCAGATGACGTAAAAGATGACAGTGGAAAAGCGTTTCTTCATCCAACAAATAATGAGTATGTAAAACTGAAGCCAACTTTCAGATGTTCTGGATTCACTGCTGTGTAACAGTCAAGGCAAAGCCTCTCTCTTTCGTTGGATAACATGAAACCAAAAGTCATGACTGATCAATACGAATGTTTCTATTTCTCCTATTTTAGACAGTTTTGACTTTTAACTCAATCTTAATGCAGCTGACTGAGAGATTCTGGCACCTCCCAAAGCCCTCAGTAGCAATTTCATAATCTGAGAAGTAACAGTGACTTCAGCAGACCTTGAAATCAGATGAAATTCGTTTTTAACTGGAAACAGTGGCACTCAATGATGCTGAGGTCTGGCAGGCTCGACTTCCCATCTGTGGGCTTGTTATAATGTACAGGATGAGGAAGATGAATAATTAGTGAACCTTTCCCTCAAGATCTTGGCACCATCCAGCCTCACGCACCAGCGCACATGCTCAATACACCTCAACCCTTCCGAAATGACCTCATGTCTTTGTGTGATTTGTTCCCCCGAAGCTTCTCACACCACAGATTAAAGCAATGTTTTAAATCACAAACCACACACCTGCTGACTTGCTAATCTGATCCGCATAGAGAAGGGTGTGTCTTGTTGTTCAATGGAAGATATATGGGATTGTTTAGACAACCAGTACTTTTCATATAACTAACATATATGCAGATTGTTTGTTCTACGGTCATAAATTCGGAGGAGAGAGAAAACACACACGCAGAGTCTGTCTGAATTGGAATCACCCCACAAAATTCAGTGGGAGATTAGGAAAATGGGTACATTAAAGAGATAGGAGCTACCTGGTCTGCATATCTATAGAATGTAGGTGTGCGTGTGAGTAGTATGTGTGCACCTCTGTGTGTGTGTGTGGGGGGGGGGGGGGGGGGGTGTAAGCAGTCATTGAGTAGTTTAAAGTACCATGTGGCATGAACAATGAGCATGAAAGATTCTGTGTAAAAAAATCAATCTTCTATGGACAAGTGCTGTGTGTGATTATACCTGTAAATCTTATATTTGCTGCAATTACATTGTTTTAGGTTTAATGTTTCAGGCCTTAACTTCTTAGAGATAAAAAACGTATAAATCAAAAACTGTTAATTGAAATTGCTTTATTTTCAGTAAACATTCTGTTGACAATTGACTGCAATCGTGGCTTTTTCTCCTGATTTTGTATAAACTCATTTCACAAGCAAGCCAGGATTTCACCTAGCCAAACAGTTCATTCTCTTTACCAAACTCTCCCATCCATCCATCCACCCATCCATGTGTGAATGTGTAGGGCTATGTATGTGTTTGTATGTATGTGTGTGTGTGTACGGACTCAAGCTGCAGTCTTCCAGATAAGATTCTGTGTAAAAAAATCAATCTTCTATGGACAGGTGCTGTGTGTGATTATACCTGTAAATCTTATATTTGCTGCAATTACATTGTTTTAGGTTTAATGTTTCAGGCCTTAACTTCTTAGAGATAAAAAACGTATAAATCACTTGGGCCTGTTTTCCTCTCTGATCCAGCTATTCAGGAAGGCTTTATAGAAAGTATTGTTAAAATTTCTCTTGCTCTCTCTCTCTTTCTCCGTGTGTGTGTGTCTGTGTTTCCTTCCTCTCAAACCTCATAAATATGTCACTTCTACCCCCTTATCACAAACCTGAAACACTCACCTCTAACACCTTGTTTTCCTGTATGAGTGTGTGTGTGTGTGTAATATTGTAGACATATTGCTGGTAGTAGGCATACTGCTAGTGTTGACAGTAGTATTATTACTCAGAGTATGATTGCGGGCGTAAGACATACAGGTTTGAGGACTTGTGTGATATGGAACTGTTTTCCAGCTCTTCACCACATGCCACTTCATTTCACTTCACTTCATCCTGTCATGTGGTTATGGGTCTGTCATTTTTCTTTGGCCTGCTGTCTGGGTGTCCTGGTTTCAGCAGCAGGGCACGTGGTTCTGGAGGTTTATGATGGCCCAGTTTGAGCTGTCTCTCTCTCTTTGTCTTCAGAATTCTGTGGTACTGACCCTATAGCCAGAGGTCTGTTGGTCCTGCTCTCCTTTGTATCCCCTGCTTGTGTGTGCATGCGGGTGTGTTGTGTGTGTGTGTGTGTGTGTGTGTGTGTGTGTGCATGTGGGTGTGTTGTGTGTGTGTGTGTGTGTGTGTGTGTGCGCATGCGGGTGTGTTGTGTGTGTTGTGTGTGTGTGTGTGCGCGCGCTACAGGGTAAATATGAAGTACAGCCATCCCAGCGGATCGCCTCACATGAGCTCAGTCGGGCAGGAAGGACGTGGTCTGGGGTTGGAGTGCAATTCTACCCACAAGGGGCACCAGCAGCACATACACTTGACCATGACACGCACAATGTTGAAATTACTGCTGAAATTACTGCCAAACGCAACACACAGACACACAAACGCTCTCTCTCTCTCTCTCTCAGACACACACACACACACACACACACATACAGACACCACATACACTCACAGAGGCCCAATTTTCATCATTGTTCATGTTCACTCACACAACCCTGCATTTTCTTTATCATAGCCATCATGAATACAATAACAAGCACACAGACTGTTCTTAAGTGTTAATATATCGAGTGAAAGACATAAATGTAAATTCTTGTGGTGATCTGTAAGACATGTCAGGTCAGCGCATGCACAAATCCCCACCCATCTCGTGATCATCATAAAGCTGTTCACGCGAGTCAGTAAACGGTAACAGGACAGAGCAACCATTTAACAGAAACTCAAACGTGTGGCTAAGAACCATTCTACCCTTAATGGCTTATTACCATATGTTTGGTCCGGATCCTACCTCAATCCGCAATAGGTAGGGGCGTCTAGTGATGGGTGGAGGCGTTGACTGCTAAATTAATTGGCATACATGTGCCATAGACATTAGAGGCATCCACGAATTCAGTGTCTTTTAGGTCCCTCCAACATATTTACATATTCTTTTTTTCCCCCGAAAAATTTAAATTCAAAATGCATTTTATAGTTTACTATATACTTCCTTTTATAAAGCAGCATTGCTATGATGTAAGAATGTGTCTTGGTTAAATTCCATAACCGTAAGACCCAGACAGTTATCTAAAATTTCATGCTCATTGTTCATTCCTTAAACTGTTCCCTTTTTCTCGTAACTTACTTTGTCATGATTAGTGAATGTTTAAATGGTCAAAATGATTAAATATGTTTGTGTACCTTAATCAGCTGTCAGACTGGTTACTCCCCTGTAATTCCGTTGTGAAATAACTAGCTATTATTCAACTCTCAATATTTTCAGAAGGCGATCTCATTTTCAATGAGGTTAAACAACAGTGAGTCAAAACCAGTTTCCGAGGTTAATTTTAACAGTTCTTTTTATGATTGATATGTTTGACTGATGTCACAGTGACGTCAACACGAGTGTGACGCTGTTGTCCCATATTTTAGAGGAAATATATTTTATGTAGGGTGACAAATTTTAGGAAATATTTAATGAATGCCGTTTTAATAATCCCATACAGTCCTTAATAAGCGTGGCATGTGCTAACATGTTCTTCATCTAATGAGAACTATGATACCATTACCAATCAGTGTGGTATCATAAAAGACCGTATGTTCATTAAAAAAGAGTAAATTTTCCGTAAACATGCTTTGTAATCAATTTTAACAACTGTATATGTTTCGATAACCATACTGAAATGTGGTATGATTAATGTATCAGCATCTGACGTCGGATACACACCGCTCTCCAGTCCCCAATAACAGAACCTTAGCGTGTTGTCTTGAAGTCGCCGCACCACTAGACGGCACTGACATTTAAAGACGCACTACCCATAATCACGAAGAAGACAGACTGGCGTACTCGCGGAAGTGAAAGCACACTGAAAATATTTATTTGCATTTTTTTCTTATTTTAATTTACTCTATTACTCTAAGATGTCAGTTTTGATTGAGAAATGAGGTGGAAGACCAGGCGCTATTCTTCGGTTATAGGAGTCCCTCTTCTAGGTAAGCTGTGGGTGATATCGAGTCGAAATTCCGACAAAAGTCTTCAGTCTTATTCTGAAAGTCAGCTCATGTCCACCGACTTATTACATATGTATATTATAAGATATAAAAACGAAACATTGAATGGCATTAGATGAGGAGCTTTTCTGGCATCAGTGTAGCCTTATTTCCCTCAGGAAACTTCTTTGTTAGCGAACACTTCATTTGTGTAGTCTGTCTAACGAGTGCAGCAGTACTAAAACAATTTAGTGACAGAAGAGTTCGTTTACATCCTCCATGCTTCAGATCTGCTCGTGAAAACACTTGATTTATTTATTTTTTTAACACATTCAGTTCTTGTGCCAGACTCTCTCTTTGCTAGTGGGATGTCTGTGCGTACTGAGGAGCTTATAACACTGAACATATTAATAAGAGCGATGAACGGGCTAGTTTTAATCACTAAATAGTTACGTTGTTTATGTCTAAAGTAATTTAGGTTAAGGCAGTACACAAAATATTGAGTACATAGCTTAATGATCTGAGTTATCTGACTGTCTGGAGGGGTTCAGCATGGTTGAGTTAGCGAATTACTGACAACATCAGAGGACAGAATTACTGCCTGTCTCACCCCTGTTGCTCTTTATGTCCATTTGTCTGATGTGCCGAGCTTATGAGTGCCTGTGTGTTTTTTTCGCAGATATCATCTCACTTGAACCATAAGGGCTGTTTGCCAGGAGTGAGCAAACATGGGTCAGAGAAGGAGAGATGTCAAGGCACAAATACACACACATCAGCCCTGCACGTACATTCCACACACTGTGAACACACCAGGGGAGGAGAGTGTGAAGCACTGTATCTGTATGGTGTCTGATTTCTTCTACCCGAACATGGGCGGAGTGGAGAGTCATATCTACCAGCTCTCCCAATGCCTGATTGAAAAGGGACACAAGGTTGTAATAGCAACGCATGCCTATGGCAGAAGAAAGGGGGTGCGGTACCTTACCAATGGACTGAAGGTTTATTACCTACCATTGCAGGTTTGTTAATATGTTTGTGCTTATATGTGTATATACACATGTGATGCTGTTTATGTGATATCCTCTAGTTTGTGTGTGAGAATTTTTTAGTTTTGAGAGTGTCTGTTTTAGAAATATTTTTGAAACTGTGTCCTCTTTTAGCTAATGTGTCTGTACTTATGAGTGTGTGAGAGTACATCTGTACGTGTGTGTGTGTGAGAGGGAGAGAGAGCGGGAGGGAGGGAGGGAGGGAGAGAGTGTTTGGGTCTATTGTGTTTCTGTGTATTAATGACCTAACTCTTAGTTTTTCTTTGGCCCCTCCTCCTAGGTGATGTACAACCAATCCACAGCAACAACCTGTTTCCACAGTCTGCCCTTGTTGAGATGTGTGTTTGTGCGTGAACGTGTCACCATTGTACACGCCCACAGCTCATTCTCCGCCATGGCCCACGACGCACTGTTCCACGCCAAGACCATGGGTCTTAACACCGTTTTCACTGACCACTCACTTTTTGGATTCGCTGATGTCAGCTCCGTTCTGACCAATAAGCTACTGACTGTGTCACTGTGCGACACTAATCACATCATATGTGTGTCCTACACCAGTAAAGAGAACACCGTTCTGAGGGCTGCCCTTGATCCTGAAATTGTCTCTGTTATACCAAATGCCGTCGACCCCACTGACTTCACCCCAGACCCCAGTCGCCGAGATGACAGCAAGATCACAGTGGTGGTCGTCAGTCGGCTTGTGTACAGGAAAGGTAGAGTCATACGCTGAGAGGTTCTTAATAAAAGGCAAAGGGATTCAGTCACTTACTGTAGAATAGTTATAGAATAGCCGGGGTAGACAGGGGAAAGGGGGATTCACACAAAGAATAGAAGACTTTAAAGAGTAAAAAATTGACTGTATTGACCAGTTAAGACAAGTGCCTGCACTCTACCTGTGTGAATATATCAGTGTGTGTGTGTTTGTGCTGATTTTAGGGATTGATTTGCTGAGTGGCATTATCCCAGAGCTGTGTACCAAGCATCCTGATCTCTGCTTTCTGATTGGTGGAGAGGGACCAAAGAGAATCGTCCTGGAGGAAGTCAGAGAAAAATACCAGCTTCATGACCGGTTAGAGCTTGTGTCTGTGTCTGTATGGAAATCCTGGAGTGCATGTGTAATGCCTGGCATCAACTGTGCATACTACGTGTTTTATTATTTGTGTATAAATACACATAATGTGTCCGTGTGTGTGTGTGTGTGTGTGTGTGTTATAGGGTTCGTCTGTTAGGAGCACTTGACCATAAAGATGTGAGAGATGTTTTAGTTCAGGGTCATATCTTCCTCAACACATCTCTGACTGAAGCTTTCTGCATGGCTATAGTGGAGGGAGCTAGCTGTGGATTACAGGTATGTTTGTGAGTATAACTTTTTAGTACCTATTTTAGCAGTGATCCTGAGGTGTTCTCTGATGGCTTCTTGAAATTTTGTGTGGAATGTGTATATGTGTGTGTGTGTGTAGGTGGTAAGTACACGTGTTGGTGGTATTCCTGAGGTCCTCCCAGATGAATTGGTAACATTATGTGAGCCGACCGTTCGCTCTCTTTGTGAGGGCTTGGAAACTGTCATCGCTAGGCAACGCGCTGGCCAGGTTCCTTCCCCGGCAACCATCCACCAACAGGTGCGCACGCTGTACACTTGGAGAAATGTTGCAGAACGCACGGAGAAGGTACGTATCACTGTTTGGGTATGTATGTGTGTTTAAGTATGTATGTATGTGTGTTTAAGGATGTATGTATGTGTGTTTAAGTATGTATGTATGTGTGTTTAAGGATGTATGGATGTGTGTTTAAGGATGTATGTATGTGTGTTTAAGTATGTATGTATGTGTGTTTAAGGATGTATGTATGTGTGTTTAAGGATGTATGTATGTGTGTTTAAGGATGTATGTATGTTTGTTTAAGGACGTATGTATGTGTGTTTAAGGATGTATGGATGTGTGTTTAAGGACGTATGGATGTGTGTTTAAGGATGTATGGATGTGTGTTTAAGGATGTATGGATGTGTGTTTAAGGATGTATGGATGTGTGTTTAAGGATGTATGGATGTGTGTTTAAGGATGTATGTATGTGTGTAAGGATGTATGTATGTGTGTTTAAGGATGTATGGATGTGTGTTTAAGGATGTATGTATGTGTGTAAGGATGTATGGATGTGTGTTTAAGGATGTATGTATGTGTGTTTAAGGATGTATGGATGTGTGTTTAAGGATGTATATATGTGTGTAAGGATGTATGTATGTGTGTTTAAGAATGTATGTATGTGTGTTTAAGGATGTATGTATGTGTGTTTAAGGATGTATGTATGTATGTTTAAGGACGTATGTATGTGTGTTTAAGGATGTATGTATGTGTGTTTAAGGATATGTTGGCAGTCAGTATGAATATTTTGGTCTGTGTGTATTGTAGTTATATGTCTGTATTTGTAGACATTCTGCTCCCTCTCTCTCTGCATATGCTTTTTATGTTTGAAAATAATGTTTTGTGTGTGTGTGTGTGTGTGTGTGTGTGTGCGTTTGTTTGTTGTAGGTATATAACCGCGTGTGCAGACGGCCTACTCTCTCTCTGTCTGCTCGACTGCAGCGGCTGCAGTCCCACTGCGGCCCAGTGGCAGGTTCCCTTTTCTCTTTCTTCGCCGTCATCGATTTCCTCATCCTGCTGCTGCTCCAGTGGCTCTGGCCCAGTGACCTCATTGACATTGCCATGGATGCAACTGGCCCCCACAGCACCTGGAAACGCCACTGTGACGTCAAAAAAAAAGAAACACAAACACATTTTCAAAGAAGCAAACATGCATTTAAACCATGACTGCTGACCTCTGACATTGGAGATGTATTGGAGACCAAGACAGACGTTTGCTCTTCCACCATCCGGGTTTTACCTCAGAGCCAAATCTACAGAAAGGAATTAGAACAAGCCAACTGCCTCATGCATGCTCTCAGTGTTCACAGATATAAGGATAGTTAATGTTAGCATGATGAAACTAGGCTATCGCAGCCGGTGGAATACACCAAACTCTGTTTGTAGAAGTAGAGTTTTAGGGTAAGACCACTATGATGAAAAGGTGAATTTTTATTTTATTATTTGCAACTGGTCAGACACTAGTCTAAACAGTTATTTTATATTCTTGAACTACCTGAGTATTAACTGGTTGGTTTGTTTGTCCTGACTGACTCAGATCTATGGTTTTATTGGTTTATTTTTTTAATGGCTGGTGGGGTTCAAGGGTTCTTTCACTGAAAATGAAATTTGTCTCAGTCAAGTTGCTTGTGTGTATGTGTGTGTGTGTGTGTGTGAGATGAAATGAGACGGGACAAGAGCTTTCTGGTTGCACTGTTCTTCCTGTGGCTGTTTATATTATTATGGGGAAAAAGAATGTAACAAGAATTAAACACCATTCACATTCCACTGATTTATTAATGATATCGCTGATCTCAGTCATCAGTGATCTCAGTTACAGGACATTTGTAATACGCGTCCTGTTTGGCAGAAATAAACGGTTGTGGGAAAATGACGCACAGCATGATTTTAACGATATCTCAATGAATTCGAACTCAAGGGAATAGTTTGACATTTTTGATTCCATATGGAATTGTCAGTCCCAAAATGGCCAATTCAGGGCCTCTATGGGTGAATGAAGTCAGCATTCATCTCCTCATTCTGTAGTTGAATGAAAGTGTCGAGTTAGAATTGCAAATTTTCTCTCCTCATGTTGAGGATGTTACGTCAAAAATACTGCAGTTGTCAAACTGTTCATGTAATGAGTCGGTTGCCATGAGCTGAATTCCAGAATGAGATTGAGGACTTCTGTCAGACTTTTGACTCTGCATCACTCACAGCTTTAACTGGAGGGAGGACTTCCATCTCATCTCTTCCAATTTCTCTCTCAATGTGGTGTTGTTTTTTTGTCTTCGGTCTTTGTTGTTTTAGCACTCCAATCATGTGATTTATTGGGGAACATACATTCTGTAAGAATATGTTACTGTAACTATTGTATAACCTTACGAGCTTTCAAAACATTCATCTCATAGTATCTGCCTGACTGTCAGGTCAGTAGACTGGTTGCCAAGGCTCCTCTAACGGTGCAGAGGAATAACAGAGCACATTATTGACTTTGATTAGATGTTTTTATCTGTATATGTAAGTAAATTAACTACTCGGCTACAGCCAGCTGGACCAGTGGAAGGTAGAGAAACTCCACACATTGAAATATTTCAACTGGGACTTGACAGGCATTTGGTCTCAGGGTCAGTCTGCCTGAAAAGGAGTTTTTATCTCGAAACCTGTTTTTTTTTAAGCTTTAATTGTTGTGAAAGCTGCCTGTAAGCATGACATTTGATGAACAATGAGGTCCTTATATTGCTTTGCTAGATGAAATATCAGTGGGTTGTGTGTTTAGATATATGAACATTTCTGAGATGAGTGACTGTGTAAATATGACAATAAAAGCATTTTTTTTACTTCCTCCGTGGTTATGTGTTTAAATTTTTCTCTCTGAAGAATGTAATGCTGAAACCCAAACTGGACAGATAACACAAGAAGGCATTCCGCCTTCAAGGCTAGACACAAAAGACTTGTTCACACGCAGTTTTTACCTAGTGTGACTAGTCTCCCTCCCTGATCTCTCTCTGTCACACAAACACTCACTTTTAACCTGCTGATTTCTGAAATTAAGATACATGAAAGTCACATTTGAGAGTGTGTATGTGAGTGTGGAAAGGTAGGTGATATGTGTTTGTATGTTTACATCTGCAACTTGTGTTCATGCTGGTTGGTGTGTGTGTGTTAAGAACTTAGAGAAACCTCAACAATTTTTATGTGTGTGTGTGCTCCTGGCTTTTGGGGGGGGGGGGGGGGGGGGGGGGGGGGGGGTTGGGCTTGAATAATGCGATAGACAAATGAGTCTGGGTGTTCAAGGTTGGAGTGTGTTTGGGGAGGGATGTATGTTTTTGTTGGAGGGTTTCATTTGGGATGAGGGTGGGAGGGGTGTGTCTCTTAAGACCATAAGAAGCACTCAGAAACTCCAGCAGTAATCCACATTGTGAGTCCCTGTGTGTATGTGTATGTGTGTGTGTGCTGATCTAAAGGATGGCTGCGATTCAACCTGAGGTGTGTATACAGAAAAATTGGTGGGAACAACAGTTTAACGTCTATGGAGGACAAGTGTGTAACGCATTCATGGCTGGTGAGTTAAGATCTGTCTTTCTTTATTTCAGTCTTTCTTTTTTCTTTCCCTCTGTTTTTATGTCATTTTGGTGGTAGAAGGAGGAGAACTGATATTTTGAAAACGGTGGATTCCTAATGCCTCATGAAAACCACTTACATAAATACCCACTCACACTCACAGTTTCTACTTTAATACTGTTTCCTGGGTGAATGGTTGTGCTTCTGACTATCATATTCCCTGGAGTCCTTCCAAGCTCAGGTTTTGCTGTGTTCTGCCAGTGAATGATGACAGAGCTCTGATATCATTTTGTATGGTGAACTGTCTCTTCGCCATTTACATTTCCCAGTCCTTCCTATTCTGAAACCTCTTCACACAAATCTGTACAGATGGTCAACGTTTCTGTGAAGGTATTCTGTTAAAGAAAAAAAAACAAAAACAAAAACAAACCTTGATATTGTATGTAATATATATGCTATTCTGTATCACTGCGTGTACACTTTCTGCTTTAGATCCAGTGACACTGCAGGGACTCACTTTGACTCAGTGTAACATGAAAACATGAATACGTGGTGGGAGTTTGGGGATGGTTGTTTTTTGAGGTGTAACAATGTTGGTGAGTTTCAGTCGTTTGGGTGATGGGTCATTTGGAGACTCATTTACTCTTGACAATGCTGAAACGGCACATGGGTGGGGGGATGTGCGTCTACCTGTGAATAACAATCAAATGAATGTGTGTGTTTGTGTGTGTTTTATCAGGCTCCTGGGCAGACAGGACGCCCCTCCATGAAGCAGCTCTGCAGGGTCGTTTACTGCCTCTAAAGAGACTCCTCTCCCAGGTACGAAGACACCATGTATAAAATTATATAACATCCACAACATCGACACATATGCAGCACGTATACAGATGCAGCATTTTACATTTACACATTTTGTATGCAGTTATGCATCTTTAACATTTTTATAAAACCTGCAATATATTGTTGAGACATGCAAACAATACCGGGAACATTTGCCCACATGTAAATAACATTCACAAAACATTTAAATAGCATTTAAAAGATTTAAACAACACTTCAGTTGTGTCTACAGCATTTAATCAAAACATTTACAACATTTCTGCATTTAATCATCGCTGGCAACATCTGTGTAGTATGTGGATATGTGTGAGAAGCGGTTTGATTCTTGTTTAACTGGCTCACTGAACTGATGATGATGATGATGATGATGATGACGACGATGACAATGATGATGATGACGATGAGGTGTGTGTTTGCATGTGTGTGTGTGTGTGTGTACAGGGGTTCCATGTGGATGTGGTCACTCTGGATGGCATCACTCCGCTTCATGAAGCATGTCTTGGGGGTCACCTTACGTGTGCAAAACTGCTACTGGAACATGGAGCTAATGTACATTTCTCTCTCTCTCTCTCTCTCTCTCTCTCTCTCTGTCTCTCTGTGTTTGTGTATACGTAAGTGGATATTTAGAGTACACTTCTGTTTCTGTGTGTGACAATGGGCACCACTTCAGCCATAAACATTATCTAAGGCTCTAAACATTGTCGTGTGTGTGTGTGTGTTTGTGCATGATCAGGCAGAAGCTGTATCAGTTGATGGTGTCACACCCCTCTTCAGTGCCTGTTGCAGTGGAAACTCCTCCCTTGTCAGCCTCATTCTAAATCGCAGCTCTATCCTCCACCCAGCCCATCTACTCAGATCCCCATTGCATGAAGCAGCAAAGAGAGGTGTGTGTGTGTGTGTGTGCGCGTGTGTGTGCGCGTGCATGTGCGTGTGCATGTGAGTGAGTGTTTGCTCATGCTCTGATGTGAAAATGACTAGGGTTAGTCTTAAATGTGTATGTGTGTTGTTCAGGTTGTACATTATTTATGGAGTTTATATTCTTCTTGTTATGGATGTTGATATGGAATTGGCTGAAACGGTGTTAAATGTGCATCAGTCTTGTGTATAAAGTTTAAGAATGCATATGTGTTGTGCAGGACATACGGATTGTGTAGAGCTACTGATCTCTCATGGTGTGGATGCTGACATGGAGTTGGCTGAAGTTGGCACGCCACTGTATTGTGCATGCGAAAACAGGAGCACTGAATGTGTACAGAGACTACTGGTCACAGGTCAGACAAACACACACACCAATTAACACACAGTTAAATCACAGAGTTTAAAAAAAAAATCTGTTTGTTGTAATTTTTTGACTGTAATGATCATTCATGCTATCTGTGTTGACATGGATTTGAATTCTCTCAGGTGTCAATGTCCAGTGTGGACGTGGTCTTGATACACCCCTACACGCTGCAGCCAGGGTCGGTGGTTTCAAGGTGGTGGAGCTGCTGCTTGAGCATGGGGCTGATGGGAATTGTAGGAATTCTGAGGGAAAGAAAGCCGCTGACCTAGCCTCAAATGATAGCATCAGAAAACTACTGCTGACAGCAGGTACACACACATACACACACACACACACACACATGCACACACTCACACTGACTTCCTCCCTTTCTACTTTTAGCACAAAACACATGTGAGTGAAGTGTGTGTGAATGAATGAAACCATGTGTGTATGTGTGCATGCATATGTATACAAATATTTACAGTATATATGTAATTTTACATGTGTGCTTTGCAGATCCTGTTTCTCTGGTCCAGCTTTGCCGGTTGTGTGTTCGCCGCTCTCTTGGCATAAAACGTATCAACAGAATAAAAGCCCTCTACTTGCCAGAAAGCATATACACTTATCTACTGTATCAGTAAAAGGCGTATTCTTTCTTTTGCAAATAAAAGTTTTCTGGTTTACTTGCCGTCTTGGTTTCGTTTATTTAAAGGTTGAATACCTCTTATACTACATGAGTATGCTGAAAAAGTTTATGAAATACATTCATTTGGAAATAAGTTTTACGGATCTTGTGGTGAGATTTTTCATCTTGTCCATAAACAAAGCGCCTATTGTACCCGCCAGGGAATTAAGAAATCAGAATGAGGTCCGATGTTCTACCAGCAGGTGGCAACAGCACACACCCAAACACAGCTGGAGCTGGGGAAAATACATTACAGAATTAGTATTTATGCACACAGAATTAACATGAATATATCAATAAATTAAAGCGTGGGTGCCTTCATGGGGATTTTTTGTTAAGAGTAGACAGGCTTGAATAACAACAAATCGTCTTACACTAAGAGTCTTCATTTGGACTTTAGGATTAAATAGTGAGACTGATTATGAGTCTGGAGACACTGAGTCTCACGGTATTGATTTAGATATCTGATCCGGAATTTTCCAAACAGAAAGTCAAGATTTGACGTAAATATTTCCCTGAACGCTATCAAATAGGTTTAAAACATCTGCTTTGCTGTTATTTCTTTAATTATTTTTAATCCAGACCTCTCTTCGAGTCATCTGTGGGACTCCAGCTGTTTTATTAGATTTTTTTATTTGTATTTTTTACAGTTTAAAAACGTATTTTGTGGCGCATTGAAACATCAGCATTCGGTGCAGATGTTAGCTTTGAGATGTTGAGGGGAATCCAGCCTATACCACAGGGAGCGTAAACCACGCCCACTCTCTCCCTGACATCAGGAGGATATCGCGGGGCGGGTATGCAAGGGTGCCTCCAACCCTGACATGAGCGAGTGCACGAGTCGCTAGAATTGGGTAGACAGGCAGTCTTAAGCACTAGAGAGGACTGTGTCTATGATCCGCTTGACTCGACGGTGTTTCCATGATATTACTGGGCAGACAAGGCGGCAGGTAAGAGCATATTGAGCACCTAAGTGTGTGTGTGTGTGTGTGTGTGTGTGTGTGTGTGTGAGAGAGAGAGAGAGAGAGAGAGAGAGAGAGAGAGAGAGAGAGAGAGTGATCCACACGGACCCAGCTGTCCAGAATATTCAGCTGTAATGACGGCTGAGGTGATACCGCAAGCAGAAATTCGTTGTAAAAGCTCGTACTCCTGATATGGCTCACATCCTACTTACCTCTGTGCACACATAGGGGTTACGAAATTCTCAGAGTAACGTCTGTTATTTTTATTTATTTATGAAAGAGAGAATAATTCTACGTTCCCATTTATAGAAGAGCGCTTATTTAGTCCAGACAGCCTTTTTCTTATTCTACAGTTGAAAAAAACATGCGACTTTAAAGCCTGGTTCCCAGCTGTTTGAACAGGTGCAATGCAGCAGACGGCAAGTCGTGCTCTTCAGGTTTTCCAGGAAAAAGGAAACGCAATTTGTTTCTCGTTCACACTGAGTTAACCAGTTTGGGTTTCTGAGCTTTTGAGTTAATACCAAACAGATGCACCAACCGAGTGGTTGCGCATCTGTTTTGTTGTTGTTGTTGTTGTTACATTTAGCTCTGTGTTAGAGGAGTCCACGTTTAATAGGATCTATACACAGCAAACCTGCCAAGGTGTTCAAACATTCATCTGATAATATATAAATATAATATTCATATAATGATAACTCATAACAGTAATATTTTGTTGTTGTTGTTGTTAATTTAAAAACGAGACAAGAATTTATTTTTCGTCTTCGCTGGTAAGTGTGTGTGTGTGTGTGTGTGTGTGAGTTTCTTAAAGATTATTTGTGACAGTGAGTTCCTCTCAGATGATGGGTAGGGGGAGGAAAAGGAGGTGAGCCTTGCTCAGTTAACTGTGGCTAATTTGTCGGACAACCGCGAGAACGGAGATGACATTGGTTGGAGGCACAAGACGGAGTGAGAGAGAGAGAGAGCGAGTGCTCGACTGGAGAGGCACTATGTAGTTACGTTTACAACGGAAGCGATGTCCCGGGACATCAGCGTCGAGCCTCGGTTAGTACACGCGCACATAGTAGGCAAACAATTTTTTTTAACTGTGTCTGAGGAACGAAGCATCCACCAAAATGTCTCTGATTTCCTCTGCATGTAGACAGACACGCTCCGCTGTCTTACCTTGGTTCGTTTAACAACATGTCCACTTTTAACAGAGAGCTCTGAACCCAGCGAGCCAAATGCCAAGACCTACATGCTCATTACACACAGATAATAATCTCTCTCTCTCTCTCTCTCACACACACACACACACACACACACACACCCAAGTCAATTAGACCATCTCTCTCTCTGATGTACACTAACCGTGTACAGAGTAGAACAGATCTACACAGCAGGCGATTTATTTTGTAACAGTGGGGATGGCTCAGTGGTCACTGACACTACCCTATAGAGTATATAGGAGGGTGGCAGGTTAACAAGGGGAATGTATTTTGGTCATTTTGCTAACAAGGGGGATGGCATCCCCCCTCATCTCCCTACAAATTGCCTAGTGGATATACAGAAACTCATAGAGACAGCGGCTTTCCTATGCAGATGCACTGAGTGCTTGGGCCCTTTCTAAAAAGTGTTGTTTGTGGTACACAGCAAGAATGTTTGGTGCACTTTGTAACAGAATGTCTTTGGGGTGTGTGTGTGTGTGTGTGAATATCCTGGAGATCTTGATAACCTCTGTGAAATTGTAGGAGTGATTGATATCTGAAATATGAGAAGATAAAAATCTTACCTTGTGTGTCAGTAAATGGCAATAAGTAGTAAGTAAAATATTGGCTCAGGGAGTTAGTGGTTTTGAAATACAAAATCAAGCAGTATGAGGAGACTAATCTCACTGAAGAAATTAATGTGTTCTAATAAGGAAGTTTTTTTTCTGAAAATAATAAAATCACAGCTGAGCTAAGCTTAAACGCAAATCTAAACCTGTTTTTACTAACATGAGTTTCTAGCGTTGTACTTAAATAAAGCTGGCAAAGCTCCCTCCAGATGAAGGGTTAAATAGCTGAAGTAACCACTGCCTGTTCTTACAGACTGGAAAATAAAGGGATAGCAAAAATGACATTAAGGAAAGTTCAGTTTGATGAAGAAGAATTCACGGATCCTGATCCAGCATCCTCATGCCACATTTCTGTCATAACATATAATATCACAGCTTAGTCTTCTTAAGTAATGACGCAGATATCTTCTTCAAACTCCTCAAAGATCTGATCTCTCAGATAGATATTAGTTTTGCTGATGTGATGAGCACAGAGCGAGCTCTAGAGGAGTTGAACAAATTATAAAGCCCACGCTGTCATAAATACATAAAAATAAAGACAAATCTCCCAGGATTCACAGTTTGACTATGCATTTCTACAGACGACTCTGGTAGTCCCGAAAAGAGCCTTCAGTGAAATAACACAAAATGATGTCTCTCCCACTACCATGAAATAAGGACTCCGTATTTTCATTTAAAACAGGGAAAGACACCAATGTCTTGATTAATTGATGTCTCTTTGGTGTATCTTTACTCTTTGTCTAAAAATTTGAATCGCCTGAGTCAGTGGCACTACACAATTTTTATAAGACAACAGTCCGTATAACAGTAGGAGGCTGGCCCTGAACTTTGGAGAAAACAGGGAGTTAGTGAGGGGTGACGGATTAATCCTATTTCTCCTCTTCCCTAAAGCTGTCCATATGGCTGAGCACCCTTTCTCATTTCCTCCTGAGGTTTGGTTTTGGAGGGAGATATAGAAAGATAGAAACAAAATATCTTTTTTTTTTTTTTTAAGTCTACGTAGTCAGGCCTTTTGAGAAGAACATGCACAAATAGTAAGAAGCAAATAATGTTCCGTATGTTCTTGTTTTCAAAAGTATTTTTCTCTTGTGGTCTTGGAACACAAGAAATTTAAATATCTGATTCATTGTTACTTATTTAACCAACACCAGAATGTTCATATTTAACAGTATTAAGTTTATTCATTTATTTTTCTTAAACTCTTGCATAGCCATATTCTGAAAGGTTTGTCCATTGCTTTTTTACGCTGTGAAAAGAACCATCTACTTCCATTCTCTCTGAAACACATGACAATAACACATAACAGGTGCTTTTCTACACTTTTGGAAGTAACATCAGACCCCCAGAATCTGCTTACCCCTTTCTTCCAGTTTTGTGATATTTATGTTCATCATGTTCAGTTTCTGTGTGCTTTGTCTTTATGCTAGAAGTCTTTACGCTGTAAGACGTGCACTCCTCTTTTTACTGTTTGTCCATTCTCTTCCACAGCACTACTGTTGTGTAACTGTACGGAGAACAGGCTGGAATTGAAGTATTAGAAAAAGAGCTCAGCTGTTCTCATCTCTTGTGCATATCTCCACTGCGGTTAAGATGCTTAGTGTGATAACAGGCTCTATAGGAAGTGATGTTTCACTTAATGTGATTTTGACTGAGACTTGCACATCCAGAACTGATCCTGTAGAGCTGACACAGGACTAAATGTGTATGTGTGTGTGTGTGTGTGTGTGTGTGTGTGTGTATGCACACCGCTTGCATATCTATGTGTTTGTGTATGTGTTTTCTCTTATGCTCACTCTTGGGGCTCACTATAATCTTCCTTTCGCTGAACTGTTTCTTGAAGGTAATTGAATATGAGTCAGAGAAGGGGAAAAAAAGCGTTTTAACAGCCTGTATTTGCAGAAGAGTGACGTGGCGAAAGAGAGGTTTCAACCTTAAGCACCAAGTGCAGCTTTAGTTTGCCTTTTAATACCTCAAATATGCTACCAGGAAATAACAAGAGGCCAGGCAAGGAATTACACACTTCCTCCTTCCTGTTCGGCTGATTGCAAGGAGGATGGAAAGAATAAAATGGGTAAAAGAGAAAAAAAGAAGGAAAGGAAGAAACTGATAAGACGCAGAGTGAATATAAATGCTCAATGGCTTGACCTAGGTTCATAGTTCACCAGCATGCTGATTAATTAAGGATGAAATTGAACAGTAAAAAGACATTTTTTTCTTATTAATTTATATCTTGCTTTAAATTTAAAAGCATCAGTGTGAAAACTTTTAAAACTCCCAAAATGTCACTAGGAATTTAAAGCAAATGCTACCATGCTTATGATGCATTTTGATGATCCACAATTTACCACAATTTGGAAAGGACATTATAAAACATTATGTTTTATTGTGTTGATGTACATGGCACATCTGTTCAGATTCAGATAACTCTTTGTGGATAAAACAATAATATAGATCGATTTCTTTGATAAATCTTTTTAAAAAATTGGCATTGATTATGTCTGACAGGATATGATATTTCTGTGTAAGACATGAGAATCAGTTGTAGTGTAAAGAGTTAAGGATCTATGTTGTGCCAAACACACATACAAATGCACACACACCCTCCTCTCTGTGATAAGCCCAGGTTCATTTGACTAGTAACAGCTGCTGCATGTGATAAGGTTAAGATTTCAGGGTCACAGAGTGTGTGTGTATGTGTGTGTGTGTGTGTGTGTGTGTGTGTGTGTGTGTGTGTGTGTGCATGCATGCATGTGTGTGGGGGGGCGGGGTGGGAGACTCATCCTATTCCAGATGATTAGCTCTGACCAGCAGGAGATGAGCAGAAAATCACTGTTTATTGTTTTGTCAAGCTGGCATTTAGTATTGATTTGTGTGCCTCTGTGAGTGTGTGTGTGCGTGCGCGCGCGCGCGTGTGCATGCATGTGTGTGTGTATGTGTATGTGTATGTGTGCATGTGTGTGTGCATGTGTATGTGTGTGTGTGCGTGTGTGTGTGTGTATGCAGGGGGGAACTCATCCTATTCCAGATGATTAGCTCTGACCAGTAGGATATGAGCAGAAAATCACTGTTTTATCGAGCTGTCATTAAGTATTGATTTGTGTGCTTATGTGTGTGTGTGTGTGTGTGTGGGTGTGTGTGCGTATGTGCGTGTGTGTGTGTGGGTGTGTGTGTGTGTGTGTGCGCGCGCATGTGTGTGTATGTGCGTGTGTGCGTGTGCACGTGTGGGTGTGTGTGTGTGTGTGCGCGTGTGTGTGTGCGTGTATGCGTGCGTGTGTGTGTGTGTGCGTGTGTGTGTGCGTGCGCATGTGTGTGTGTGTGTGCCTGTGTGTACGTGTTTCTGTCATGAAAGATTCAGGAGAGAGCAGCTTGAGTAGCAGTACATTATCACTGTACATTTAAGGGTGTGGGGGACTCTTCCATCTTAGAGTAACAACAACCTGTCAATGGGTGTGTGTGTGTGTGTGTGTGTGTGTGTGTGCATTGAAATCCCTCCTCTAGCAGAAGTGATTTCTTTGAGCTCAGACTTCTTTCATGAATATGTAAGAGGACCATGAGAGAAGAGAGGAGCATGTGTGCGGAGTGAGAGCAATTAAAGAAAGGTGAGATTAGTGTGAAAGAAGTGGAGGATGAGTGACATGATGAGTGACAGGAGTGGAGGATGAGTGACATGAGTGAAGGATGAGTGAAGGATGAGTGATAGGAGTGGAGGATGAGTGACATGATGAGTGACAGGAGTGGAGGATGAGTGACATGATGAGTGACAGGAGTGGAGGATGAGTGACATGATGAGTGACAGGAGTGGATGATGAGTGACATGATGAGTGATAGGAGTGGAGGATGAGTGACATGATGAGTGACAGGAGTGGAGGATGAGTGACATGATGAGTGACAGGAGTGGAGGATGAGTGACATGATGAGTGACAGGAGTGGAGGATGAGTGACATGATGAGTGACAGGAGTGGATGATGAGTGACATGATGAGTGACAGGAGTGGAGGATGAGTGACATGATGAGTGACAGGAGTGGAGGATGAGTGACATGAGTGAAGGATGAGTGAAGGATGAGTGATAGGAGTGGAGGATGAGTGACATGATGAGTGACAGGAGTGGAGGATGAGTGACATGATGAGTGACAGGAGTGGAGGATGAGTGACATGATGAGTGACAGGAGTGGATGATGAGTGACATGATGAGTGATAGGAGTGGAGGATGAGTGACATGATGAGTGACAGGAGTGGAGGATGAGTGACATGATGAGTGACAGGAGTGGAGGATGAGTGACATGATGAGTGACAGGAGTGGAGGATGAGTGACATGATGAGTGACAGGAGTGGATGATGAGTGACATGATGAGTGACAGGAGTGGAGGATGAGTGACATGATGAGTGACAGGAGTGGAGGATGAGTGACATGATGAGTGACAGGAGTGGAGGATGAGTGACATGATGAGTGACAGGAGTGGAGGATGAGTGACATGAGTGAAGGATGAGTGAAGGATGAGTGATAGGAGTGGAGGATGAGTGACATGATGAGTGACAGGAGTGGAGGATGAGTGACATGATGAGTGACAGGAGTGGAGGATCAGGCTTAAAAGGCTGTTGTGGTTGGTGTTCATCCTCATTTCACTGTATGCTTTCACTGTCTGTCCTGGTACTTTAATCCTATAGATCTTGTATTCCTGAAACTCGCTCTCTATTCGTTATATATTCATGAGCCTCTAGTCCATTATGCTCTCAAGTCTATGCTGACTATGTGTTTTTGTGTGTGTGTGTGTGTGTGTGTGTGTTGGGAGGGGGGGGCAAAGATTTAGGACTGTAGTTTCCAAAACCTCAGCTACATTTCTTCTCCTCTCTGCTTCCTTCTGTATGTTTGTTTGGTGTAAAAAATGAAGCTGAAATGTTAATGAGCGGGGAGTGTTAATTGGGTCATTGTCAGAAACAGTGCTAATTGCTCTTTTTTTTTTAAGGCATGTTGATGAAGCCTTTGGATCAGCGTTCAACTGCAGTAACCAACTAAACTATGCTGAGAGAGAGAGAGAGAGAGAGAGAGAGAGGGTTTCTGTGTTTGCTTTGGGTTTTGTGTGCACCTGCAGGTGTGTTTGTGTGTACTCAGGGAGGGATCCAGTGATCACACCCTCAAACACTGTTCTTCAAAGAAACAGGGTGCGCAGACACACTGTGGCGTACAGGGATGTACTTTTATTAGAGCAGTTATTAGTGCAGTCACATTCTCACTGCACATCGTCATCACTCTCAGTATGCATACCGTGTGTGTGTGTGTGTGTGTGTGTGTGTGGTGTGGTGTGGTGTGTGTGTGTGTGTGTGTGGTTTGTGTGTCTGTTCATAGCTAGCACGGAAAATTAGGATATTAATTTTGCTTCATATCTTCCTGGTGAGTCAGGACACACACACGCTCACGCATCCTTTGGCCATTTAGACGAAATACATTCAACACACAGTAAAACTCTAACCAGACATGACTGATTGATGATTGGTAGATGATTGGTGCTCTTGTGTGTGCATTTATTTGTATATATGTGTCTGTGTATGTATATATGTTTGTTTGTGGGTGTGTAGTTACTGCTGCAAAGCTGCTGATAGCTGTAGCAGTGATGTGAAGGTTGCATATATTCTGGATCAGTGGCTTTTACAGACAGAGACGTCATCATGGACTCAGTCCCCCTCTCGCAATTGTGAGGAACACGCATGCATGAGTAGTGACCTGTGCACTTTCCCTGTGTAAAAGAGATATTTTGACAGCTTTGGTGTAAGAGTTTTAGCTGATTTGTACAGTTCTGATGGCTTTGGTACAAGGCTCCCCCGCACTTAAACAGCTATGAGGAACACATGGCAAATGTGTCCTTACATGATCGTATGTGTGTGTGTGTGTGTGTGTGCGCGTGTGCGTGCGTGCGTGCGTGTGTGTATGTGTGTGTGTGTATGTGTGTGTGTGTGTGCGTGTGTGTGTGCGTATGTGTGCGTGTGCATGTGTGTGTGTGTGTGTGTGTGTGTGCGTGTGCGTGCGTGTGCGTGTGTGTGTGCGTGTGGAGTGGTATGCGTGTGCGTGTGTGTGCGTGTGGTGTGTGTATGTGTATGTGGGCGTGTGCATGTGTGTGTGTGCGTGTGTGTGCGTGTGTGTGGTGTGGTATGTGTGTGTCTGTGTGTGTGTGCCCCGTTCCAGTCACCTTTGATTTGTCTGTCTTTATGGGGAATGACATGAGTGATTCTTCCCATTAGCTCACGCTCAGTGAACTCTCCTCACTGTGAAAAGCATTTATACAGTTTCAGTTAACTGAGTTTACTTCCTGGTGTCCAGCCAGCTAAAACACCGAAAAATCAAAGCACACACTTAAGACATTTCCAGCAACCTCTAAAGCTCAGCAAAACAGACATCACGCTCCCTTAAACCAAAATGGTCTTTCGGTTGCCAAACGTGTAATTTGTGCTGCATGAGTGAAATGTTTGTGTAGTTGAAGGAAAATCGCACCCTGCATCTAAGAGCTGTGAGACAAGTCTTTTTGGATTTGGATCATTCTCTTTCACACACAAACATCTAATGAGGCGTTGGATCACACTGGAGGCCTGAGATTTTTCAGAACAAAGTATTCCTCTTTGTTTATTTGTTTCAGTGAAAACTGAGTCATAACTGTCTGTGATCATCTCTAACAAAGAATAACTCTGATATTTGCAGTCAGTGAATACAGTGAGTAATATAGAGTTTGTAATGAATATTTATGATAACATTGGAAACAATGTAATATGAACTGTAATAGGTATAGTGCAGTGCAGTAGTGTAACACAGCATGACATAACACTAGTGCTGATAAGGTCAAGGCAGTTATATATACAGAAGTTATATGCACGGCAGTGTGTCTAAGTGTGTCTGTATGTGGGTCTGTGTGTGTGTATGCATATATATATATATATATATATATATATACACACACAAACACACACACACATATATATATATATATGTGTGTGTGTGTGTGTGTGTACGTGTGTGTATGTATGTATGTATTTGTGTATTAGTGTGTGTGTGTTTATTTATGGTAAATGAAGATGTTGCTGACGTTTGAAATAAACATTGGTTGATTGTCATGCCTTAATTGTCATGCATTGACATGCATAAATTAATAAAAACTCGGGTCTTGTTTGGATTTGGACAGAATGGATGAGGACTATCCTAAGTGACGGAGCGAAACGAAGACCCACACGACCTGAGTGGATAATCAGATAACAGTCATCTCTCACATGAGCCACCCCAGGTACCAGTCAGGACAGCTGCAGGAGTACTCACCTGAAATGAGGTGAGAGGTGAACTCTGTCACACTTGAGTGCAGCCCTCTACTGCTTGGGTGCATACTGTTTTGACTGTGATTAGTTATAGTGTGCGAAAGCTGTGATTGGTTATACGGAGAGCTCATGGCGAAAACATCAGAGGTTCTCAATCTCTCGTTCCTACTGGACCATGAACGAGACACGATCCTGAGCGTCCTTCAGAAAGATGAAAAACTCCGCAAACGAGAAGAGAAACGCATCAGGTGAGAACACAGCTGCCGTGGCCCCGCTCTTTATTACAGACCTTTCAGTAGTCTTGACATTTTCGTGTTTTAACTTTTTTTTTCGGCTTTGTTTTGGAATCTTCCATAAAGTAAGAGCGTGTGCTCTGCTGTGGCGTGCAGGTCACGCTGACCTCTCTTTTTCTCGCTGTCTCCCTCTGGTCTTCTCATTATGATGATCTCATTTCGTTGATGATTTTGGCACTTTACCGCTCTGCTAGTGTAACATTCACATGTATTCGTATTGTAATTTGTTGAAATGTGTTTGTGTTTTTACACAATCAGTTGTTGAAAAGTGCGTCGTGTATTTCTTTTCACAGGAAGCTGAAAAATGAGTTGTTGGACCTGAAGCGTGCTGGTCGTGGGGTCAGTAATCATGGCAACGAAGAGCAGCGTGTGTGTAGGGTGTGTTTTCGGGCGCTGGGTCTCATTCTGCAGAGAGGCAGCGTCTGTGATGTCTGTCAACTGCGCGTCTGCAGCTTCTGCATGGCCACGCCCCCAAACAACAACCACAACAAATGCGTCATCTGTGCAAAGACTGCGTGAGTGTCAAACTCTGGCCACATACACACACTTACATACAGATAAGCACAGGGCTTTCTCCATCTACACATACACACTCAAATACACAAACAAACAGAGTATGTGGGGGTGTTCAACTGTAGCCACTAACATTAACACACACACACACACACACACACACACACACACAAGGCCAAAGAGGTTCCAAGGGTCCTGAGGGCAGTGGCTAAGTAGAGAAATCTCACATCTCACAAATCTCACAAGTTTTTCTAAAACGTGGCGGTGTGTTTGTCAAACTGTCAGCAGAGGACAGTTTAATTCAAACTGAAAACGTTCTTCCACAGTTTATGTATGTGGTTGTTCTCATAGATGCATTTCTTCTTCATCTTCTTCAAAAAAAGAAATTTCGTGGATGTTATTCACTATATTTCCCAATTTAAAGGAAAAATTTGTCAATTTCTTTACCTACTTTTTCACCATCATTGTATGTTTACTTTTAAACAGCCCTTGAAACAGAAGATGAGGGATTGATCCTTTGCACTCACCATAATAGCAGAACATCAACAAATAGAGCATGACACAGCAGAATTTAAGGCAGAGATTCCTTTTTTACCAGACTTCTTGTTTTAGGATAAAAACGTAACTCTGAGAGGGACAGAAACTGGTCAACCATTTCTTTGCATAAGTTGTCTCTCATTTGTTATATTTGTTTAGTTTAGTTTTCCTCAGAAATGTTAGCATGAAAAATTTTGTGCATTTAACATGGTCATTTCCTACAGGTAAAGAACTGTGGATCTTATCAGAAATGAAGACAGAACCAGCCCTTTCTCTCTTTGATTGGTCAAAGAGGTTATGATCACTGTGCTGTAGGAAGGTTGAATGAAGGTTGAATACTCATCAACGATATCTCATTGTCTGATAAGAGTAAAGACACTGTGATTAGTTTGAGGGTTGTGGAGGTTATCTTGGATTAGCTGAAAGAATAAAGGCGGTAGTCTGTAATTCTTTGGGGAGCTGAGAGCATTGTTTTTGATTGGGTAGAGGCCTAAAGATGTAATATGTGTTATATTTGCTGCTGTAGGGAGCTAAGGGTGGTGACAGGAGAGTGGTTCCTGGAGGAGCGGTCTAAGAGGTTTAAAAAGAAGGTTGTGTCAAGCAGTGATGTAGTCAAACAGTCCTTACTCAGCACACCAGCAGGTGAGTCCAAAACACACACGCATACACACACACACACACACACACACTCTCTCTCTCTCTCCCCTCTCTGTCACACACACACACACTCTCTCTCTCTCTCTCTCTCTCCCCTCTCTGTCACACACACACACAAACACACACACGCCTCATCAGTACAGCAACATATTAATCTGTTCAAAACCTCATCAATACAACGGCATATTAATCTGTTCAAAGCAGCAAACATCATATTAAATTAGAGAAAACAAAATTGTGAATTGTTCTGACCTTTTTGAGTCCTGTAGAAGACATCGTCCTGTTTTTAATCATCGCACACAAACAGAAGAGATAAAATGGTTCTGTGTTTTTCCCCACTTTATCACGGGCTGACCCTCTGAGCACCTCTCTCATGGCTCACGGTCGATCAGCGTGAAATGGGCCTTCCTCTGGGAGCCAACCTTTCTCAGACAAGTCTGCAAATGTCTAAGAGGAAGGACAAAGGATTTGGCAGTCTCTAATCTCTGAAAATGACTTGACTGGGAGTATGGATAAAAAGATGAAGTTAAATGAGGATATTTATGTATTTTCTCCCTTTTCTGTAGCTTTTGTTGCTTTTATCATCCGAGTAAAACGCTTTGAACTACAATTTTGTATGAAGGGTGCTTTAATGAATTATTAATGAACACTGGATACAGAACTGAGAAATTTAAATTACCTAAAGTATCCTTAGACATATTATAAATCTGTAGCAGCGTTATCATTATTGACTAGCTCAAATGACAGAGAGCATCCAAAAATATGGTACTGCACTCCTGCATGTACAGCACAATTGTACACTCATCACCTTTTACAAGAGCATTACTGCAATAGACAAACACAATACAACACTACAAATACAGAACATGATACAACACCACAAATACAGAACATGTTACAACACCACAAATACAGAACATGATACTACACTACAAATACAGAACATGATACTACACTACAAATACAGAACATGTTGCAACACTACAAATACAGAACATGATACTACACTACAAATACAGAACATGATACAACACTACAAATACAGAACATGTTACAACACCACAAATACAGAACATGATACTACACTACAAATACAGAACATGATACAACACTACAAATACAGAACATGATATAACACTACAATCACAAAACATGTGACAACACCACAAACACAAAACATGTTACTACACTACAAATACAGAGCATGATACAACACTACAAATACAGAACATGTTGCAACACTACAATCACAAAACATGTGACAACACCACAAATACAGAACATGATATAACACTACAAATACAGAACATGTTACAACACCACAAATACAGAACATGATACTACACTACAAATACAGAACATGATACTACACTACAGATACAGAACATGATACAACACTACAAATACTGAACATGATATAACACTACAAATACAGAACATGTTGCAACACTGCAAATACAGAACATGATACAACACTACAATCACAAAACATGTGACAACACCACAAATACAGAACATGATACTACACTACAAATACAGAACATGATACTACACTACAAATACAGAACATGATACAACACTACAAATACTGAACATGATACTACACTACAAATACAGAACATGTTACAACACTACAAATACAGAACATGTTGCAACACTACAATCACAAAACATGTGACAACACTATAAATGCAGAACATGTTACAACATCACAAACACAAAACATGTTATAACACTACAAATACAGAACATGATACAACACCACAAATACAGAACATGATATAACACTACAAATACAGAACATGATACAACACTACAATCACAAAACATGTGACAATACCACAAATACAGAACATGATACTACACTACAAATACAGAACATGATACAACACTACAAATACAGAACATGTTACAACACTACAAATACAGAACATGATACAACGCCACAAATACAGAACATGATACAACGCCACAAATACAGAACATGATACTACACTACAAATACAGAACATGATACAACACTACAATCACAAAACATGTGACAACACCACAAATACAGAACATGATACTACACTACAAATACAGAACATGTTGCAACACTACAAATACAGAACATGTTACAACACCACAAATACAGAACATGTTGCAACACTACAATCACAAAACATGTGACAACACTATAAATGCTATCATGTTACAACATCACAAACACAAAACATGTTATAACACTACAAATACAGAACATGGTACAACACTACAAATACAGAACATGATACAACACTATAAATACAGAACATGTTGCAACACTACAAATACAGAACATGTTGCAACACCACAAATACAGAACATGATACAACACTACAATCACAAAACATGTGACAACACTATAAATGCAGAACATGTTACAACATCACAAACACAAAACATGTTATAACACTACAAATACAGAACATGTTACAACATCGTAAGTACAGGTCCTGTCTTTACATCATTTTCCTCAGAGAGAGAGAGAATGATCTGTAATGATCTTTTTAAAAAATTGTAAAGAGTTCAAAGGATTGCAGTGTTGTGTAATTCCACACTTGCCATCTTAAAGGACCCAGATGTTTTGAGTCAGTTATTCTGGTCATTGATGGGTTTTGTCTGGCTTCATTTGAAGATGTAGGATCTGTCAGCCAGAAGTCCTCCCCATCAGGACTGGAGAGATCTGCTGTGGCCTGGTCTGAGCGGTCAGCCTCTCCCCAGTCTGAGAAAAGCACTGGTCGCAATGGGGCCAAGAGGAATGGGTGAGTACCAAAATCATGGGTAATTGTGCATTTGTGCTGAATGTAATGGTGTAAGTGTGTGTGTTTCAAGAATCGTTCTTTGGCTGTGCAGCTGTTTGGGGTAGTGTCTAATGTGTGTGTGTGTGTGTGTGTGTGTGTGTGTGTGTGTGCGTGTGCGTTTGAGCAGAAAAGTGTTGGCTGTAGAGCCATCGGGGGTGGTGACTCTGCCAAATAACCTGAGGACACAGTCAGGCCTGTCACACGCAGAGGGCAGGAGAAAGGTAACACATAATCTTTCTCTCTCTCATGCACATGCACACACACACACACGCACATGCACACACACACACTGACTCAAGACATAAAACAAGTAACAGCAGACACTGGTTGGTTTTGGACTTTTCAACACTCGGTGTGTGTGTGTGTGTGTGTGTGTGTGTGTGTGTGTGCGCGTGTGTGGTAGCCTGATGGGGCTGAGAGTGTGTGTAGTTTTCACAGTTATGACAGTATTCCTGATAGGACTGGCAATGGGCGCCACCAAACGACTTCAGCCACACCCTCTATTGCTGTATCCAGAGCTTCACTTTCATCAGGTATCTCCATTTCAGCACCACCACTGCACTTCCTTTCTCTCTTTCTCTTCTCTCTTTCTCTTGCTCTCTCTCTTTCTCTTGCTCTCTCTCTCTCTCTCTCTCTTCTCTCTCTCTCCTCTCTCTCTCCCTCCTCTCTCTCTCTCTCTCTCTCTTTCCTCTCTCTCTCTCACTCTCTTTCTCTCTCTCTCTTCCACATGTATGTACTTATGCCCTGGGACTTTTTTTTTACCACACAGAATCAAATAAAACAAGAAGTTGAAAAATATTCAAGAGAACCTAAACAAATTTTACATATCAAAATCCATGTATCCACAACTTGCTGTTAACAATTTTCCGTCTTTGATTTTCAAATGATAATCACCATAATTACATTTCTAAGTTATTTAATTGTATTGTGTAGCATCATGTGGCCATCCTGTGTGTTTTCTTTGTGGTGGACATGGTTATTTCCTTTCTGAAAGGAAATGGGGTTTTCTGTTCCATTTCTTCTCTTTGAGAGCTGTAGATCCACACTTCCCCATACAGTTCATGCTGACCTGCCCATTCAAGCCTAAAGAAACAATACTCATCCTCTTCTTTCCTAAAAATATTTTGCAGACATGTTGTTTAATGTTAGGTATTATAATTACGAATATTGTTTATAGTCAGCTACAGTGCTTAATATAATCTAAAATTTGTCTCTCTCCCTCTCTCTCTCTCTCTCTCTCTCTCTCTCTCAGACCGCAGTCGCTCAGAGGTAGACCTCAGTGCTCCAGGAGAGGATCCTGTTGAGGATTCTCTGATTAGCCGATCTCGCTCGGTTCCAGGACTGAATGAAGGGGTATGTTTTACCCTTTAAATGCAGGTGGTTGAACTGTCATCGGAGTGGGATTGAGTGGTTCTTAATCAGTGAAAGATTTGATTAGTTCATATGTTTGTGCTGTAGGAGTCAGATGAGGACATAGATGCTCTGATGTCAGCTCACTATAGAACCAGCAGGAGTATTGGCAGCGCCCAGTCTACGGTACTACACACATACACACACACACACACACACATACACACACACTCACACTCACACTCATACTCACACGCACACAAACATCAATAAGTACACACCCTCTGACCCACATACACATTTGCACACACACACAAATTCAGAACACAGATATTGTTTGTGCTTTGCGGCTCAGTATGACTGTGTTCATTGGGTTTTGGCTGACTGTAAAATGTGTTTGCTTTGTGTGTATGTTTGTGTGGGCTCATGTTTGGGAGTTATCTCAAACAGAAGCTGCTGTCGCCATTTGTTTACGTTGCGCGGATAATACACTCATAGTTTCCCAAATGGTGTGTCATCTGATAACAAACACGTAAGAGCAGCGAATGTGTTGAATGGTGCAATGTGAAAATAGTGTACAACTCAAGTTAGAAATTTTAGTTATGTTTTATGAAGCTACTAGGAGATCACCTGTGAGAGTGAGACAGGGAATAATACAGTTTATTTACGGAATAAAGACATGGTTTAATTATTAGATGAAGTGGGTGAGCAGTAAAGTGGCTCTCTGCATTTCAAAAAGTTGTGAAGAACTCAGGCAGCAGCTGTGCACTGTGTGCTCCATTGGGGTTCTCAAAAAAAAGCACTTAATAATAAAACCACACTGTCAGATTCAGCTATCACTCTTCTGTCACATTCTGTGTTTTTCTGCTCTCTTTCTCTCATCTCTCAACCGTGTGTGTTACCTTCAGACTTCTTTTCTTTTCTTCTTTTCCACCTGTTCTCTCTCTCCTCCCTCAGTCCTCCACTCCTGACAGAAAGTGGAACTACCTTAACGTACCTGACTCTGATGCTGAGACTGTAAGTGCTTTGTGTGTGTGTGTGTGTGTGTGTGTGTGTGTGTCTTGTTGCTGCATTTTCCCTCATCTCTGGCCCATTCCCTATGTGCCACTTTGTGACTGAATGGCCATGCATGACACACAGGGACACACATACAAGTTAACTTCAGACTTACCGTCCAGCAACTTCAGGCTTAGCTTCCAATGCACAGAAATAACATTCCCCCATCCCAGACACACACACACATACACACACACACACACACACACACACACACACATACGCATACACACATACACACATACACACATACGCACACATACATACTGATTGTGCTGGGGCACATAGAGACACACAAATACACTTGATAACGAGCAAACACAGTCTGACAAACACTCCTCTCTCATCTCCAGAGTAGTCTGAACAGTATGATGAGTGTATACAGTGAGTCTGGTGACTATGGCAACGCCCGTGTTTCCGGGGAGATTCTGCTGGGTATCTCTTACAGCTATAAAACAGGAGCTCTCAATGTCCTCGTCAAAGAGTGCCGCTGCCTAGCAACGGGAGACGAGAGGAGACAACGCACAGATCCGTAAGAGTACACACATATACAATGCGCACGCACACACACACACACACACACACACACACACACACACCATCTAGTGCACTCACACACAAACATGCAGACTTGCACTCACGCACACACACACATACACACGTGTGAATACAAAACATAAGCTGTGAGGTATCAGCTAATTTGTACTTTAGTTGACTGTACTGTGAAAAATTTTGTAGAGAGGTGGTTACGTAACGCTTACATGTTGTGATACTGAGAATATGTGTTTGTGTGTGTGTTTGTGTTTGTGTGTGATACAGCTATGTTAAAGTGTATCTGCTACCAGATAAATCACGACAGAGTAAGAGAAAGACCAGCATCAAATCTAACACGACTAACCCAGTGTTCAACGAGAACCTGAGGGTGAGTGACAGGAGTGCGTCTGTTTAAAATGAAATATGGTCATTTGCTGGGGATAATAATATTTAAAGAGCTATCCTTCCACTTACTCTCTCGCCCTTTCTTTCTCGTCCTCCCCCTGTCTGTCTCTGTAGTACGTGGTCAGTCATTCTCAGCTGGAGATGCGGACGCTGCAGGTGTCTGTGTGGCATTACGATCGGTTTGGACATAACAGTTTTCTGGGAGAGACGGAGCTGACCTTTGATTCCTGGGAGTTTGACACGCAGATTGAGGAATGGTTCACTCTGCAGCCTAGGGTGAATTTTACAAACACGCATACAAGTTACATGTTGTTGTTAAAACTCACTGTTTTAACAGAGTCTTCGTCAGCTGAAGAGGCCTCAAATCCATCATTAGACTTCTTCCAGACCCCACCCCGTTGTTCACATACCCTCAGACCACCCACCAACACCCAGTGTTTGCCAACTGTCACCTAACTCTTTCATCTCAAGACTCATTTCTGCCTTGAAAACATTTACATATATATATACACACACACACACACTATATACATATATATATATATATATATGTGTGTGTGTGTGTGTGTGTGTGTGTGTATAGTGTCCTGATCTACAGACTGAGTCGGGGTGTGTGTGTGTGTGTCTGTGTGTGTCTGTGTCCTAAAATCTGTGTGTTTTACAGCACTGTGCTGTGTAATTTTGACAGATGGAGTGCAACGTGGATTCGATGATGCAGTATAAAGGAGAGCTGACTGTGGTTCTGAAATATATACCAGCAGAGAGGAACCTCACACTGCCTCTGGACCAGGTACAAGGTAATGCACTCTGCTACACTACAGCACAAACTCAGCTACACTACACCATACACAATACTACACTACACCACACACAATACTACACTACACCTCACACAATACTACACTACACCACACACACTACTACACTACACCTCACACAATACTACACTACACCACACACAATACTACACTACACCACACACAATACTACACTACACCACACACAATACTACACTACACCATACACAATACTACACTACACCACACACACTACTACACTACACCACACACAATACCACACCACACACAATACTACACTACACCACACACAATACTACACTACACCACACACAATACTACACTACACCACACACAATACTACACTACACCACACACAATACTACACTACACCATACACACTACTACACTACACCATACACAATACTACACTACACCACACACACTACTACACTACACCATACACAATACTACACTACACCACACACACTACTACACTACACCACACACAATACCACACCACACACAATACTACACTACACCACACACAATACTACACTACACCATACACAATACTACACTACACCACACACAATACTACACTACACCACACACAATACTACACTACACCACACACAATACTACACTACACCATACACAATACTACACTACACCACACACAATACTACACTACACCACACACAATACTACACTACACCATACACAATACTACACTACACCATACACAATACTACACTACACCACACACACTACTACACTACACCACACACACTACTACACTACACCACACACAATACCACACCACACACAATACTACACTACACCACACACAATACTACACTACACCATACACAATACTACACTACACCACACACACTACTACACTACACCACACACACTACTACACTACACCACACACACTACTACACTACACCATACACAATACTACACTACACCACACACACTACTACACTACACCACACACAATACTACACTACACCACACACAATACTACACTACACCACACACACTACTACACTACACCACACACAATACTACACTACACCACACACACTACTACACTACACCACACACAATACCACACCACACACAATACTACACTACACCATACACAATACTACACTACACCATACACAATACTACACTACACCACACACACTACTACACTACACCACACACAATACCACACCACACACAATACTACACTACACCACACACAATACTACACTACACCATACACAATACTACACTACACCACACACAATACTACACTACACCACACACAATACTACACTACACCACACACAATACTACACTACACCACACACACTACTACACTACACCATACACAATACTACACTACACCACACACAATACTACACTACACCATACACAATACTACACTACACCACACACACTACTACACTACACCACACACACTACTACACTACACCACACACAATACTACACTACACCACACACACTACTACACTACACCACACACAATACCACACCACACACAATACTACACTACACCATACACAATACTACACTACACCATACACAATACTACACTACACCACACACACTACTACACTACACCACACACAATACCACACCACACACAATACTACACTACACCACACACAATACTACACTACACCATACACAATACTACACTACACCACACACAATACTACACTACACCACACACAATACTACACTACACCACACACAATACTACACTACACCACACACACTACTACACTACACCATACACAATACTACACTACACCACACACAATACTACACTACACCACACACACTACTACACTACACCACACACAATACCACACCACACACAATACTACACTACACCACACACAATACTACACTACACCATACACAATACTACACTACACCATACACAATACTACACTACACCACACACAATAGTACACTACACCACACACAATACTACACTACACCATACACAATACTACACTACACCACACACACTACTACACTACACCACACACAATACCACACCACACACAATACTACACTACACCACACACAATACTACACTACACCACACACAATACTACACTACACCATACACACTACTACACTACACCATACACAATACTACACTACACCACACACACTACTACACTACACCACACACAATACCACACCACACACAATACTACACTACACCATACACAATACTACACTACACCATACACAATACTACACTACACCACACACACTACTACACTACACCACACACACTACTACACTACACCACACACAATACCACACCACACACAATACTACACTACACCACACACAATACTACACTACACCATACACAATACTACACTACACCACACACAATACTACACTACACCACACACAATACTACACTACACCATACACAATACTACACTACACCACACACAATACTACACTACACCACACACACTACTACACTACACCACACACAATACCACACCACACACAATACTACACTACACCACACACAATACTACACTACACCATACACAATACTACACTACACCATACACAATACTACACTACACCACACACAATACTACACTACACCATACACAATACTACACTACACCACACACACTACTACACTACACCACACACACTACTACACTACACCACACACACTACTACACTACACCACACACAATACTACACTACACTACACACAATACTACACTACACCACACACAATACCACACCACACACAATACTACACTACACCACACACACTACTACACTACACCATACACAATACTACACTACACCACACACAATACTACACTACACCATACACAATACTACACTACACTACACACAATACTACACTACACCATACACAATACTACACTACACCACACACAATACTACACTACACCACACACTATACTACACTACACCACACACAATACCACACCACACACAATACTACACTACACCACACACACTACTACACTACACCATACACAATACTACACTACACCACACACAATACTACACTACACCATACACAATACTACACTACACTACACACAATACTACACTACACCATACACAATACTACACTACACCACACACAATACTACACTACACCACACACACTACTACACTACACCACACACAATAGTACACTACACCACACACAATACTACACTACACCACACACAATACTACACTACACCACACACAATACTACACTACACTACACACAATACTACACTACACCACACACAATACTACACTACACCATACACAATACTACACTACACCATACACAATACTACACTACACCACACACAATACTACACTACACCATACACAATACTACACTACACCACACACACTACTACACTACACCATACACAATACTACACTACACCACACACACTACTACACTACACCACACACAATACTACACTACACCACACACTATACTACACTACACCACACACAATACCACACCACACACAATACTACACTACACCACACACACTACTACACTACACCATACACAATACTACACTACACCACACACAATACTACACTACACCATACACAATACTACACTACACTACACACAATACTACACTACACCATACACAATACTACACTACACCACACACACTACTACACTACACCACACACAATAGTACACTACACCACACACAATACTACACTACACCACACACAATACTACACTACACCACACACAATACTACACTACACTACACACAATACTACACTACACCACACACAATACTACACTACACCATACACAATACTACACTACACCATACACAATACTACACTACACCACACACAATACTACACTACACCACACACACTACTACACTACACCACACACAATACTACACTACACCACACACACTACTACACTACACCACACACAATACCACACCACACACAATACTACACTACACCACACACAATAGTACACTACACCACACACAATACTACACTACACCACACACAATACTACACTACACCATACACAATACTACACTACACCACACACACTACTACACTACACCATACACAATACTACACTACACCACACACACTACTACACTACACCACACACAATACCACACCACACACAATACTACACTACACCATACACAATACTACACTACACCATACACAATACTACACTACACCACACACAATACTACACTACACCACACACAATACCACACCACACACAATACTACACTACACCACACACAATACTACACTACACCTCACACAATACTACACTACACCACACACACTACTACACTACACCTCACACACTACTACACTACACCACACACAATACTACACTACACCACACACAATACTACACTACACCACACACACTACTCCACTACGCCATACACAATACTATACTACACTACACACAATTTTATACTACACCATACACATTGCAACACAACACTACACACAATACTATATTCACACCGCACTATATATATAATACTATTATTCACAATAGCCACTACTATAATAACACTATACTATAATAAAAAATTGGACATTTATAAAATTAATAAAGATTTAAGAAAATGTTTAAAATACACATTTTTATGTTTGAACATAAATTGCAAGTTCTTTAGGACAGCACATGCCTCAGTGACCTTAATGGTGTTGAGTGATTTTTTTCTATTTACAGTGAAGAAGGGCTTTTTGAAAGGAAAGAAGAAAAGCATTACTCTTCCCAAAGGAGGGATGGTAGAGCTATTAGTCAAAGAGGCAAAGAACCTGACAGCTGTCAAGTCTGGGTCAGCAGACCCCTTTGTCAAAGGGTGAGATCATTCAGAAACACGCACTTACACACCTGTACACACACACACACATCCACACACACACACAGACGCCACACACGCCACACACACACACACACATCCACACACACACACACTCACACACACACACACACAAATAAAATTCACATAAATTAAAGCAACAGACCCATTAGTCCTAGGAATGCTTCTCCATATGTACGTGTGTTTGTGTTTGTGTTTGTGTGTTAGGTATCTATTACCAGATGACAAGAAAAGCACGAAGCACAAGACGGAGGTGGTGAAACGCACTGTGAATCCACGTTGGAATCACACCTTCACTTACTGTGGCCTGCAGCCCAGTGACCTGGACAGTGTTTGCTTGGAGCTGACCGTCTGGGATAAAGAACCCTTGGCTAGCAATGTCTTCCTCGGTGGAGTCCGTCTTGGAGCAGGGACTGGTCAGTGTGATGAGATGACTCTCAGTCACTATCTCGCTAACACCTATTTGTTTAATAAGCATCATAGTACAGCATATTGTAGCACAGTTTTTAGTGTTTAAGTATGTTTCTCCCGCTGTGTGTATGTGTTATGTGCATTTATATGTGTGAGTGTGTGTGTGTGTGTGTGTGTGTGTGTGTGTGTTGGGGGTGTGAGTTATGGGAAGCTGGTCGCCGGTTTTGTGGCTGTGGTAATTGTATTGTGTGTATGTGTGTTTATGTTGCAGGTCTAAGTTATGGGAAGGAGGTAGACTGGATGGACTCATTTGGGGAAGAGCAGCGGCTATGGCAACGCATGATTGAAAACCCAGAGGTTCCCCAGGAGTGCACACTCATGCTGAGATCGAGCATGGCCAAGAGAAAGACATGAGAAAGAGACAGAGAGAGAGAGAGAATCTCCTCAGCCCTGACCCATCCTGCAATACTAGGCCAAATCCCCTACTCAATCCTGCTTTAGATGAAAAAGTGCCCTTTAATAAATAACATTTACACACACACGCACACAGACACACATGAATACATGCACGCGTCAAGGCCATGACTGCAAATAGAACAATTGTGACTGTTTTAAATGAGTATAGACTCAAGTCTTTCTCTGATCCAGCGGATAAGAACAACACACACACACACACACACACACACACACACATATATATATATATACACATGGCATACGTGCTCACAAACTACATATACTTAAAAAGTACACATGATACTTTTCAAGTTTTCACACACTCACACACACACATGCACGGTTTTCATAGCACAGTTTGAGTAGCAACTTCTTCATAACCAGAGACAATCCTTTATTTCTGTCTGAAAGTGAGTGTGTATGTGTGTATCTGATTATTACTCTTAATCCACAGTGGCTGCTGAGGAGTCTCCAGACGAGCTGATAATGGCAGATTATTTCGTAATCTGTGAAATAATTTGTAATCTTTGTGAACAGCTCTTTAGTGATTAGTGGTTTGGACATAATCACCCAAAATTAGTCTAAAGTTGCCCCGTTAAAACTAACCTCAGAAATGTACGTTTTAAAACTGATTTTAAGAGGTATTGAAAAGCACAACCTGAAGGAGTTGTTGTACTTTCATTCAGTCATAATGATGGTTTAACAGGAAACAACACATACCTCTCTCTGAGGGCTTTGTTCTAAGTTTTTTTTAAATGTGTATTTCAGGTCCCTCAGATAGAGCAGCAGAGTGAAATTGACTGGGGGATTGATGATGGAGTTACACCTAGAGAGTGAGAGTGAGAGGAGAGTGACAGAGAGAGAGATCGTAGAGTTACACACAGAGAGTGAGAGTGACTGGCGGATTGATGATGGAGTTACACACAGAGAGTGAGAGTGAGAAGAGAGTGACAGAGAGAGAGATCGTAGAGTTACACACAGAGAGTGAGAGTGACTGGCGGATTTATGATGGAGTTACACACAGAGAGTGAGAGTGAGAAGAGAGTGACAGAGAGAGAGATCGTAGAGTTACACACAGAGAGTGAGAGTGACAGGGGGATTGATGATAGAGTCACACAGAGAGTGAGAGTGAGAAGAGAGAGACAGAGAGAGAGTGATGACAAAGCCTGAAAACAGAGCAATTCTTTATAGTAACAGTCACTTATTTGACAATCATTAATGAACAATTAATTGTGGACAAATTCTACACAAATTATTTATCAATGTTTGTAAGTGATTAGTCAACCATTTGTAATGAAACTGGACTTGTCGTGCAGGTTTGCTTTAACTGAGCTCAGAGGATATGACTGGACATGGCACAGACATGACCTCACACAGTGATAAGCTTAAAGAAGCACAGCAGTAAGTCAGTCAGTCAGTGCTGTGAGTCTCTAACATGACCCAGGTACTTACACTCTGAGGAACATACTCCCCCTGGGGATGGGGAGGAGAACTGGCCATTTCTATTGAGCACACACTCATAAAAAAAAAAAAGCACAGCACAGCGTTTTGTGTGTTTGAAATGGTCTCTCATAGATGACCAATCCATGAAAGAATCCTTGCATTCCCTCTCAGACAGGGTAATAATAATAATAATAATAATAATAATAATAATAATAATAATATCATTTCAATCTATCTTTCCTCGCTGTGTCTGATCCACATTCAAGAATAACAACTACAGACAGCATTTACAAAACCCTGTAAGCTCTTCCTAATGCTTCCTAAAGATGAAATGTGCGTATGAATTTGTATGTATGTATGTTTATGTAAAATAATCTAGGGATGTTTGTTAAATGTAGTGTTTTTAAAGTCTCTATGAGGACAATATGCGCAGATTCCCCATGTCTAGTGTCAATGAGTAACTGTGTGTTATTTGTCTCCTGTAAAGCTGTCTGTTCTTTTGTCTGACCAGGTTATCAGTGCCAAACACATCTGTACATGTGCACGCATCAAACTCTACTTAATCAGAATCATTCAGAGAAAAATAAACTGACGTACACTAACCTCTTATATACATCTGCTTCACCACTTATTACAGCACCAGTGTGTGTGTGTGTGTGTATGAGTGTGTATTTGTGAGAACACAGGCTGAGATGGGTAAAAATAGGCAGACATGTTCATGTGTGTGTTCATGTGTGTGTGTGTGTTTAAGAGTATAGCTGGTATATAGTAATACAGCTGAACATTTTTAAGAGAAATGAACATTGAGAGGAAGAGTTAGGGTGACAGTCCTCTCTTTGTTAAAAAACATTGTTCATTTCATCAGTGTTCAGAGAGACTGCTTATTCTGAAAGCCTGTTATCACAGTCAGGGGAATACATTATTCATCCATCTTTATGGAGTTCTTTTGAAGTGAGAACATAATGATGAGAAGATGAGAGACTGAACTGAAGCTTGTTCTTTAATATTGCAAACATTCTGTGAGGTCAAAAGTAAAAACACACAGATGTTCTGATCATTCAATTCACATGATGAATTTTAATCTCTTACAAAAATCAACGCTTTGAGCTAAAATGTCAATAAAAGCATAAATAGTAACACACAACCATAGATTTATTTTATTATACTGTATTTTGTGAAATGTTAAAAAAAATACATTTTAATTAGAGTAATGTCTTTTTTCAGTTGAGGCATGAAATATTTAAGGCACCGTTTTAATAGTATGGTGTTAGATTTAGAGTTCTCACAGCACATGTTACTCTGTATAGAGAAATTGCATGAATGAGATACTGAATGATTCTTAGATGGATAGAAAAATCTACTGGTATGATAAATAGAGACCTGGTTTTTTTCTGTATGATAACAGGCCTGATTCAGACTCCCCACTCAGACTTCAACACGCATAAATACACAGAGAATAAAAACTCATACAAAAGA
>NC_044504.1:25115840-25215840 GCF_902362185.1 Chanos chanos
TGCCTGACTGCCTCATTGTGGAAGGAGGAGGGAGGAGGGAGGATTCTGGTACACATAGCAATGGAAACCCCTCCATCCCAAGTACATACACATACACATACACACATACCAGTTACCTCTAAACCACTTGATTCATACAAACTAACACCTTTTATGGAACATACACACACATGCCCACAAACACACACACTTTCACTCAAACTCCTGGCCACAATGGGAAAATGTGACTCTGCTGAGGTTTTGTTAAGTGGTAACAGCTGCTCAGTTTTTGTTAAGGGTGGAACATGTTCTGAATCATTCAGTTATCTGTGTGTGTGTGTGTGTGTGTGTGTGAGTGTGTGTGTGTGTGTGTGTGTGTGTGTGAGTGTGTTTTCCTCTCTCTTACCGAGGCACATGCTCTGGCCTGAACTCCATGTTTTGCTGCTCAGGCAGGTAACAGTGCGGTCTCCTTTGAGTGTGTATCCCGGGGAACAAAAGAACTCACAGCGGGAGTTAAAGTATGATCCATCCGAACATTTATAGCCACCATTAACTGGCATTGACAGCTTAGGGCACCGTACCTCTGTAAACATACACAGTTAAACCATTAACCAACCATACACCTGAGTACTGCAAATGAACTTATCACAAATGAACTCAAAACTGTCCATTAACCAATTCTTACACCACAACTAAAAAACACACACACACACACACACACAGTTTCTGATGCATGCTGATTCAGGAACAGTTTTCACACTATAAGTAATCATTGCTGTATCATCCCTTTATTAAGCCTACAGCAGGGCAAAGCCCACTGACTCACTGCTGCATGCTGAATTCACTCAGAGCACTGCAAGCTCTCATGGGATGGAGATCATTAAGCTTGTTTTGAATTTGGTTATTAAGTATAAAATGCGGTCAGTTTATGTGAAGTTTAAGTTTAAGTACTGTGTGGGATGTGATAATTTGACTGTGGCAAATGTGCAGGCTGTAAACCTGTGATTGGGTTACAAATAGGTTGTAAATGGGTTGTAATGAGATTTATGATTAAGTTGTAATCGTATTGTAACAATGTTGTAATTTAGTTGTAATTTTGTATGTACGTGTGTGGGTGTGTGTGTGTGTGTGTAATTGATTTTGCTAATTTACGAGGCAACTAAACTGAGGGCAGACCATTCTGCTGGAGATGCCTTGTCAAACTGGAGTCAAACAGCATAATCCCAACCACTGAAAAGATTTGATGGGTATTTATTGTTGTTATTGGTACAACTAAACAGTAAAAGTGTATTTCCATTGGCGTGAAAGTTAGGGTTAGTGGCAGGGTTAAGGTTAGGCTGACATTCTGTACTTTTGTCAAAATGACAGTCAGTGGAGGGTCCCACGAATTTAGCATACAAAGTATGTGTGCATGTATTTGTGTGTGTGTGTATTTGTTTGTTTGTGTGTGTGCGTGTATGTGATTGTATATGTGAGTCTTACCTTGGCATGTATATTTTCCAGACCATTGCTTGTTGCTCAGACACAGAATCTCAGTGCTGCCTGGCAGCTCGTAGCCTCTCTTACAGCGGATCTTACAGCGCGTTCCTAAAACATTCTGATAACGTTCACCACGTGGAGTCCGGCAGCTGACCTGTCCATGCTTTACTCTTACTGGAGCACACCATGGAACACCTATAGGAGAGACACAGATTAGCACATACCCACACTCGCGCGCGCACACACACACACACACACACAGACTAAAGTGTGTGTGACTTACCTTAGACACACAGCTGCCATCCAAAAGATGATGTACAAGGGCAGTGAGAGATGGAGAGACAAGGAAAGAGACAGAAAGAAAATAAAATAGAGACAAGATAAGGTGTGTCTGTGTGTGTGTGTGTGTGTGTGTGTGTGTGTGTGTGTGTGTGTGTGTGTGTGTGTGAGTGTGTGTGTGTGTGTGTGAGTGTGTGTGTGTGTGTGTGAGTGAATGTGTCTCTTTGTGTGGGAGTGTGAGCGAGTTCACCTGCATATCTCTGAGCATCTTCATCATCAGTGTAAGGCCAGTACCCAGAGCCTGGAAAACACAGAGAGTGATAGAGAGGTGCAAGACAGACACGGAATGTCAAACGGAATCTTATCTGCAATCTCAGAGGGATTCCAGAATTCTCAGCGATGCTGACAGATATCAGTCAGAACTCATTCAGCAATACGTGGGCAAGCATCACGCTGGAATGAGCGATTCCGGCATTCCAGGTTATTTTGATCTGACCAACCAGGAAAAAAAGCAAGAATGCAAGCTCATGTACCTAACTGTTCTACCTTAGTTTGTCCACTCATTTAGCAGAGAAGACCTAATCAATGATAAATGAATAAATTACAAAGTCATCCTAAATCAAACAATCATTGTTGTTTAAAAGATGGGAACAACAGTGACATCTACTGGACACTGGGTAAGCTGCAGGAAAGAACACATGGTCTAGAAGTAGAAGAAGTACTTTATTTGTCACACACATGCTGAGCAGTGAGCAGTGAAATGCAGCCTCTGCATTAAACTCATCCTAACACAAGTGAGCACACACACACTCTGAGCAAGGAGCAGACCAACTCTAGGTCTTTTTGCCAGTGTCTTAGTCAAGGTCATTGACAGGATTATTAATCCTAGCACGCACGTGTGCGGTGGGAGGAAACCAGAGGACCCAGAGGAGACCCACGCAAACACAGGATGAACATGCAAACTCCACACAGAAAGGACCTGGGTCGGCCAGGATTCGAAACCAGTGCTACCCACTGAACCACCGTGAAGTCCTAACACTGCACACTTCTCGTAACGTCAAAAATAAACACGAGAGGGTACCCTTACCTCGGTAACTGTTGCTATTTCAGCTATTCTAAAATAGTCAATTTGGTTTGAGAATAATTGATACAGATTGTAAAGTCTTCCGCCTTGCTGCATTGTATACATAAGCACAATGAGAAACACAGTTAATTGTTTTCGATCATTCTAACATACCATAGCATATACGATGCCCTCTATTGGGAAAGTGTGAAAGTACTCTCTGACACCAGGGGGCGATATCTATGTACATGTTTTCTGAAGCAGAGAAGAAGACTTTTGACAACTTTAGGGTGACTAGAGCATGAAATGGGTTTGTCCACTGTGTCACTGAGGGAAGAAACAAGACAGCAAAAGGATGTCAAGGCAGTCAGATGGCAAAAAGAAAGTCAGGACAGGTCAGCACAGTCACATTCACAGGCCCCAGTTCTCTGGCCTTAAATGTCTCTGAGTGTGTTTGAGATCAGAGCAGAGACGTAGGGCAGATCATCATTCTACAAACACACTTGTCTGACAGATGCTGGTTCACACTGTAATGTCATGTTCTGAGATGGCACATTACAGTCATAGTGAATTAACATCTGGATAATTACAAACCGTCTCTGATTGGCAGTGGTTCTTCCAATAGAAAACAAGCTTTGGGGATCCAGGTGATACACTAGCCAGACACACATCACGACCAGGTGTGTCCAACTGGTCAATTTCAAAGAGAAGAGACACTGGTCATATACTGATTTAGTTTTCTTTTTAACGAATCACAGTATGTGCAGACAATACACATATAGTACACAAATCTACTGTATACACAACTACACACCTTCTATACACACAGTTACACATACACTCCACTACACATGCACTCCATACAGACTGTACACTCATACTGTGCTTATAACTACATACACTACCCTTATACTTATGTAATACACACAGTTACACACACTACAGCTATTCCTCTACAGCGTATACAAGTACATACAAACTGCACACACAGCACGTAATTTATAACCACAGTGTAGACATAACCGAACGCAACAGCCAGACATCTCTAATTTAGACATTTACGTATATGATGGTAGATCAGTAAGACAAAGCAACTTTTGAGAATGTAAAAAAGTAGGACTTCACTTGCAGTCACAAACACACCCTCTCTGTCTCTCTGTCTCTGTCTCTCTCTCTCTTTCTCTCTCTCTCTCTCTCTCACACACACACATACACACACACATACTTTGATGTTGAGCCCCAGGCAGATCTGAACAGGATCTGGATTACTAATTTCATTCAACATGGAAAATACTCTTCAGTGACTGAGCAGTGTACTTTTATATATGTGTGTGTGTCTGTGTGTGTGTGTGTGTGTGTGTGTGTGTATCTCTCTTGGCAGGCAAGTTTTCCTCAGCAATATTCTGTTGAGCTCAGCAGAATGTTGTGTAAGTCCTAATACTCACTGGTTCAGCTCTGGCTCACACAAGTATGTGTGTGTTTGTGTGTGCGTGTGTGTTTGTGTGTGTGTGTGTGTTTGTGTGTGGACACTGCAGAGTGTTTGATCTTGTGGAGTTTGGACCTTTTGCTGGGCTCATTTAATTCTGGGCTATTTGACAGCTTTGCACAGAAACACTTTTAAAGAGAAATATATCAATTAAAATAAATAAAATTGAGAATAGAAACCTACAGATGCATAGTAGACCCATTCGTAGCTAAGGCTCATCAAATCTGACAGGCCGTTCTTACACTTTCATGGTAAATCTGACCTGCACAGAGTGCTCTCATGCTGCAGCTTGTCTGATCTTATCTAGACACTCACAAACACACACACACACACTCGCTCTAACTCATTCACTTTCAACATATGCCTGACTGACTGACAATGTGTATGTGTGTCTAAGTACACGCTCTTTTAATCAACAACCTGATGCCTGCATCACAGTAAGAGACCCCCATAATTACAGTAACAAAAAAAAAACTGCAGAACACCACAACAGAACTACACTACCCAGTGTCTTCTTGAAGAAACACAAAAGTGACAGTCCCAGAACAGAACTATATTACACACAGTCCCACTACACACTTAGACTACTAAGAAACTCACTACAAAACTATACTACCCACAATCCTACACCAACCCTCTTAGAATATATTAATTAATAAAAAATACAAAGTATATTCTAGCAGTGCCCCATTTGTATGGAATAATCTTGTCCTAAAGTTGCTCCTTAGGTGACCCTGATAGGGTAGTTGCTGGCTGAAAACCTGCATCATGAGCCATCAATCACCTAACCCCACTGAACCACACCAGCTCCGGTAATCCTGGGCTGACCATACAACAAACCAGTATTTGTGCGCAGTGGCCAGTTAACAACAATCTAAATCAGCTCCTTTAGCCTCAGCAGTATGAAAAAAAAAACATTCAGAACTCACACAACTACAGAGTGAGGAACAACTGTTGCTCAGAGCAAACTCTTATTGGCATGAATCATTTTTCATTTTGCGACTCACATAAATACTTTCACACTAGTCCCCTTGCCCTGCTCCCCAGAGGAAAATGGAGTGACCAGAATAGAACGTGTATGATCTATGGACTGGCTGCTATTCCTCCATGTGGACTAAACTCAACATAGGATGACCTTTATTTTAACAAACCATACATTCTTTTAATCTGCTTCATCTTTCCCCAGTCTCTCCCAAGAGTTTTCTCTGCCCCAGTTTGAAAACTTCTAAGCAAGATAAAGTACTTTATTCTCTTTGAACTTAATATATTTGAATTCTATCATTTCACATCCCATGCATGATTAGAGAGAGAGAGAGAGAGAGAGAGAGAGAGAGAGAGAGAGAGAGAGAGAGAGAGTCTAATATTATGTTAATGTTAATTTTAACCCGCGTGTCGTTGGATGAATGGGTGCAGTGTGTTTACCGTGTTGGCAGGCGCTTAAGGGGGCCCGGTGTGACGCGCGCACCCGCCTCCCCTCTCTCCCCTCTCCCCATTTCCCCTAAGTCTGTCCACGTAAACATAGAAAGTTTCGTATACAGTTCCCTTTGCCCGCAGACAACTCAACCACACCACCCACACACACAGATAACGGAAACAAAAAATCGTGAAGTCCTAACGACAAACATTGCATTTCATTAATAACACGCCAATTTAATTCGGTCAAGTTTCCGTTTTTCCAAATCCACGGTTTATTATATCGATCCTTTCGAGTCATTTAGGTATTTGACATTTCTTACCATCATACGCGAGGCAGCAGGCAAGTTCAAGTCCCATGAGCACACACACACACAGCCAGATGTCCATTTTAAAAAGACTGTACGGGTTATGAGTTAGCTCTCCGGTACATTCCTCAATCCGCGTGGCGGACCCGCCTCCTCACGGAAACACGAGAGCTCTTTTCATCCCTTGCGGCCAAGAGCACAGCCTGGCCCGTGGTCCGCCTCAGCGCAAACGTCTATATGAGAGAGAAAGAGAGTGTGTGTGCATGTGTGTGCGTGTGCGTTCTGTGGTTGGGGAGTGAGATTGTGTTGGTGAAGTGAGGACCAAGTGGGATGATGTTATTAAAAGAAAAAGAGAAAATGACTCTGTTATGGCAAGGGTTCGATTATTGATCTTCAGCACAATGGCAATTAATGGGAAGTCCACATCAGTGTGTAAAGACGTGTGTGTGTGTGTGTGTGTGTGTGTGTCTGTGTGGAGGGGTGGTGCAGGGAGAGGGGGGTATGTGTTTGTGTGTGTAACTCCAATGGGTAGTTGCTCCTGGGGGTGTCTTCCATAGAATTTGAGAGGTGACATTATAAGTTATAGTGTAAATTATCCTGTGAGTCACTCTCTCTCTCTCTCTCACTCACACACACACACACACACACACACATACACACATAGAGTGCTTGATAAACAGTTTACTGGGTGGGAAATTCTTACGCCGTAGTGAGACTCTTCCTGCTCACTTTGCACTCACAAAGACACACACACACACACACACACACAAACACACAAAGGCTTAAATCACTGGTAATTCTCACCCATAAACACCCCCTAAAAGCTCCACTGCCATTATATCTATTCCAGCTGTTAATGGGTGAACACTCAATAGTTCAGTTCTATAGCTGACCTGTGTGTACACACACAGCAATGTAGAATTTTGCTTTGAGTTCTTTGTAGTCTTTATGCAGTCTTTACTGTTTTTGCTTTGAGCTCTTTGCAGTCTTTGTGCAGTCTTATGCAGCCGTTTTTGATGATTTTTTTTACTCTTTTGCTGAATGCAGCCATGTAATATCACAGCAAAGAAGAAATGGTTATTGGTATGCATGCAGATCACTATATTAATACAAAATCTGTTATGACATCCTTATCACATACCTTCCACTGGTGAGGATGCAGTGTGGTAAAGCTGTTAATAACTGCCATTTAGTCATATTTTCATGGACCACAATTCACTTGGCTTTAACGATCACATCAAACTTCTTACTATATTTTCATGACAGCAATATCAGATTGTCTGCTTTTGTGACGAGTCTTCCCATGATGCTTCAATCTTATTTGACACACTTGTATTCTTAATGCATGTAATTAAGGGCTAGAAGTACAAAGTTCAGCATTTTCATCAGCCGGACAGTGACCAGCGAATATTGCATGTGCTAGTCATAAACGCAGATGTGCCAGTCACAGAGGTGCATTTTTTACATCGGATCTCCTCATACTCATACTCACATGCCACTCATTCACTCACACACACACACACACACACACACACACACAAATTACAGCACTGCATTAGACAGCTAATCATACAAAAACACATACAGACACAGATGCACATACACACACTCACACACACACGCACACACGCACACACACACACACACACACACACACACACACACACACACACACACTAATCACAGGGTTGCAGGGATCAGACTTGTTAACTATCCTCTCCCCATAAAAATACACATACCTCAGACATATACCACTTCAACACTCTCAATTATGTGTCTCTCAACACCAGGTGACTCTCTAATTTACAGCTTTTAAACAGAGGAAGCACACACACAGTCACATTAAAATAACACACAATTCTTTATTTTGTTTTCTCTGTACTCTCTGTTTTCTATCATGTCTCATAAGTCCAGACACAGTTGCCTGAGTGGCTGGTGAACACAAGAAGTGTCTGTGATGTGTGTGTGCGTCAGTGATGTGTGTGTGTGTGTGTAAGTATGTGTGGGTGTGTGAGTACAGTATTACTGATGTGTTTATCGGAGGTCCAAGTGCTGAGAACACTGAAGATGGCTTATCTTCACTTTCCTGTATGTCTGTCAGCCTACCTGCTTTTCTCTGCCTTTATCAATCTCTAATCAGATTTCAAGCCAAAAATGCAGTTTGGCCCAAACAAATGTAGCCTGTATGTTCTGTTAAGTGATTTATTTAGGTGAATTTGGCTGTATGGCTGTCAAAGGGAATAGGTCAACTGATGCAGTCTTAGTCTTCAGAGCCTTACTATCCTTAGGTCTGAAAACTGTTTGCAAACAGGGAGGGTGGCTACATGCATAAGCAGAGTGGCTATGACTGTTTGAGGTGGGTTTGGATGGCTTTCTCAGGATCATTCATTAAGTGATACATTTGTTTTGTTTTGTTTTTCATTATGATATTCTCATTTTTCAGACCTTTTGTTTGATTTCTCTTTCTTTTGGTTAATTTGTCAAAATTATCCCCTCCTCTCTCTGATTGCCTGTTTGTATCAGTTTCTCTCTCTCTATCTCTCCTTCTCTCTTTCTTCAAGCCTGCCCATTTCTGTCTATCTGTCTCTGTCTGTATCTATGTTTATCGCTTTTTCTTTTTATTTCCCTGCCATTATTTATGTCTGTCTGTCTGTCTGTCTCACTTTGTGACCAAAGGCACTGCTTTTGATTCAGCTTTTGTCTTTGCCCTGCCTGTTTTTTGTCCTGCTCTTTCTTCCTCTTCCTCTTCCTCATCTTCATCCTCCTCCTCCTCTTCGTCCTCTTCCTCCTCCTCCTCTTCTTCTTCTTCTTCTTCTTCTTCTTCTTCTTCATCCTCTTCCTCCTCCTCCTCCTCTGCTTCTGCTACTTTGTCCTTTTTGTGTCCTTTTCCAACAGTTTGTTGTTTACTTTTTCCTTTTTCCTTTTCCTTTAAGTTATCTTCTCTTTCCTCTGCCACCTGCTTTTTACGCCCTTTCTTATTTTCTTCTTCCTCATCATTCTCCTCATCCTCTTCCTCTTCATCCTCCTGCTCTTCTTCCTCTTCATCCTCCTGCTCTTCTTCCTCTTCATCTTCCTCCTCCTCTTCCAATTTATCTTCCTCCTCCTCATCTTTTTTAACATCATTTTTATTTCCCTTTCCCCCCCTCACAGACACATTTTCCTTCTTCTTTTCTGCCCCCTCCCACTCCTCCTCTTCTTCTTCTTCTTCTTCTTCTTCTTCTTCTTCTTCTTCACTGTAATATTCCCCTTCTTCTTCCTCCTGATTCGTTTTCTCTTTTTGATTCTCCCCCTCTTCTTGTTCTTCCTCTTTCTCTGTACTCTGCCACTTACTCTGTTCATCATCCACTACTTGTTCCTCTCTCTCATCTTTTTTATTCATGTCTCCAGGTTCATCTCCTTCTCCATTCTCTCCCCCCTTGTCATTTTTCTCACTCAGATGTTCCTCGTCCTCGTCCTCGTCCTCGTCCTCGTCCTCGTCCTCGTCACTCTCCAACGTTCCTCCTTCATTTGCTCCCTGTTCTCTCTCATCTTTTTCATCAAATGTTCCCTCTCTGTTACCTTCTCTGACCTCTACAGTTCCCTCCATTTTATCCCTCTCCTCCTCTCGCTCCTCATCACTTTTTTCATCTGCTTTCTCCATCACATTTCTGTCCTCTTTTTCTTTGTCGGCATCCTTGTCTTCCCCACTCTCTTTCTTCTCTCTTTTTTCTCCACCTGTTTCGTTTTCCTGTTCGTCATATTTTCCATTGTCTTTTTCCTCCTCCACTTCTCCACCATCATCTGTCTCTTCCTCACTCTCTTCCTGTTCTTCCTCCTCTTCCTCATCTGTCTCTCCCTCTTCAATATCCTCTTCTTCGTTCCTCTCCTCCATGTCCTGGGCTTTGTCCGTCACATCTTTCTCTCCACCCATCTCAACTCCACTTTTTTTCTTATATTCAGCTATCCCTTCCTCACTTTCTTCTGCCTGCTCTTCTCCTTCACCCTCTCCTTCCTGTCCCTCTTCCTCCCCATCTCCGCTCTCCCCTTCCTCCTTCTCCTCTTCCTCACTCTCACCATCTCCACTCTCCTCTTCCTCTTTCTCCTCTCCCCCGCTCTCTCCATCTCCACTCTCCTCTTCCTCTGCCTCGCTCTCTCCCTCTCCACTCTCCCCTTCCTCCTCCTCTCCCTCACTCTCATGATTCCCACTCTCCCCTTCCTCTTTCTCCTCTCCCTCGCTCTCTCCATCTCCACTCTCCCCTATCTCCTCCTCCTCTCCCCCGCTTTCTCCACTGCCGCTCTCCACTTTCTCCTTCTCCTCTCCCTCGCTCTCTCCATCTCCACTTTCTCCTTCCTCTTTCTCCTCTCCCCAACTCTCTCCACCTCCACTCTCCCCTTCCTCCTTCTCCTCTCCCTCACTCTCTCCATCTCCACTTTCTACTCCCTTTTTCTCCTCTCCTCCACTCCCTCCATCTCCACTTTCTACTTCCTCTTTCTCCTCTCCATCACTCTCTCCATCGCCACTTTCTCCTTCCTCCTTCTCCTCTCCCTCACTCTCTCCATCTCCACTTTCTACTCCCTCTTTCTCCTCTCCTCCACTCTCTCCATCTCCACTTTCTCCTTCCTCCTTCTCCTCTCCCTCACTCTCTCCATCTCCACTTTCTACTTCCTCCTCCTCCTCTCCCTCACTCTCTCCATCGCCACTTTCTCCTTCCTCCCTCTCCTCTCCTCTACTCTCTCCATCTCCACTTTCTCCTTCCTCCCTCTCCTCTCCTCCACTCTCTCCATCTCCACTTTCTCCTTCCTCCCTCTCCTCTCCTCCACTCTCTCCATCTCCACTTTCTCCTTCCTCCTTCTCCTGTCCCTCACTCTCTCCATCTCCACTTTCTACTTCCTCTTTCTCCTCTCCATCACTCTCTCCATCGCCACTTTCTCCTTCCTCCTTCTCCTCTCCCTCACTCTCTCCATCTCCACTTTCGACTTCCTCTTTCTCCTGTCCCTCACTCTCTCCATCTCCACTCTCTCCTTCCTCCCTCTCCTCTCCTCCACTCTCTCCATCTCCACTTTCGACTTCCTCCTTCTCCTCTCCTCCACTCTCTCCATCTCCACTTTCTACTTCCTCCCTCTCCTCTCCCTCACTCTCTCCATCTCCACTTTCTCCTTCCTCCTTCTCTCCCTCACTCTCTCCATCTCCACTTTCTACTTCCTCTTTCTCCTCTCCCTCACTCTCTCTGTCTCCACTCTCTCCTTCCTCCATTTCCTCTGCCTCTCTCTCTCCATCTTCACTTGCCTCTGTCTCCCTCTCCTCTCCCTCACTCTCTTCATTTTCACCCTCCCCTTCATGTCTCTTTTCTCCCTCACTCTCTCCATCTCCACTCTCCCCTTCCTCCTTCTCCTCTCTCTCGTTCTCTCCATCTCCACTTTCTCCTTCCTCTTTTGCCTCACTCTCTCCATATTCACCATCCCCTGTCTCCTTTTCCTCTGTGTCATTCTCTCCATCTTCACCCTCCCCTTCCTCCTCTTCTCCCTCATTCTCTCCATTTCCACTCTCCCCTTCCTCTTTTTCCTCATCTCCCTCATTCTCTCCATCTCTGCTCTCTTCTCCACCACTCATTTCTTCCTCCCCCTCTCCTTTTTCACTCTCCTCTACATCATTTTGCATCTTTCCATCTCCCTCAATCTTTTCTTCTCTTTCAGTATCTCCCTCACTCTCTCTCTTATTCTCCATCCCCACTGCTCCCTCAATTTCTCCATTCTCCTCTGTTAGACTCTGCTCTTCCTCTCTTTTCCTTTCACTCCTTTGTACCTTTTTGCGTTTGTCTGCAGTTCTATCTCTCACTCCTTTACTGTCATCTCTTACTTCCTGACTGCACCTCTCTGACTTATAATCCTCTTGAGCTCTCCCTCTTTCTGCCTCTCTCTTTCTGTGGTCTTTTAATTTCTGTCTGCTATGCTCCACTTCTAATTTCCAATCTGTGTTTGGAGTCCCAGTTACAATTAGTGGCTCATTGAGTTCTGAAGCATTCACTGAACTATTAATGCCCAGTCTTTCAGTCTTTGAGGACAAATTGTTTGTTGTAGGTGGAATCTCTTTAAGCATAGTAGCAGAATGAATAGCTTTAGCTGCAAAGGGGATAAACTGATTGGTTGCTAGAGATGAACACACATTGGAAGCTGTTTGGCTTTTAGATGTGGCAGATGTTTCACTCGACACTGATTGACTTGGAGGTATGTTAGAGGCTTGGCTCTTTGCAGGAGATGACACATTACTGGATATTGATTGTCTCTCAGCAGGGCTTGATGTTTGACTGAGCAGTGATTTCTTGTTTGTTGGGGCTGATATTTTACTTCTCCTTGACGGGGTGTTTTCAGAGGTTGCCCGTAAACTGGGTGCTGACTGGTTACTAGTTTGAACCGTCAAAGCACTGGGTAGTGTGAGCCCATCCTGAAAGTTTCTTCTACTCTTGAACTCTGTGCGGTCTCTACCTGTCTCTCTGAGTTCGTCCTCTATCTGTGAAGACTCGCTGTCAATCTCCGACACTCTGCCTTTTATTTGTCCAGACGTTATTTTGGACTTTCCAACCTCTTTTTCCACTTGGTATGTGTGTGCAGCGCCTGTGGATAGAGTCCGTGTTGAAGAGGTTGTTTTTTCCGTCTCTGGTGTTTTTTGTTTGTTTGTCTTTCCCGCCTCTCTTTCATCTGCTTCCATATCTCTCTCCTTCTCTCTTCCTTTTGTTTCATCTGATATCCTCTTTGTCTCATTCACCTTTCCTCTGACTCTCACAGGGCCGCCTGTCACTTCCGTGGAGTTGCCATCATTTTCTATGAGAATTTTGCCCTCACGCGGAGACTCACCATGCTCTCTAGCTGGAGAGGACTTGTCTTCTATCATTTCCAGAGTGGTGACTGACATGGATTTAGTCTCTTTTTGAACTCTGACATTATGAGCAGATTTGATCTCTTGACCTCTGACTGGACTAGATCGGACCTCCTTTTTTATTTTTGACCGTGAAGCTGACATTCCCTCTTGATTTTCTACTTTACTGGATCTGGTTCCTTGACCCCTGGTTTTAGAGGATTGGACTTCTTGAATTTGGACAGGTTTGCTGTCTCTTGTTGACCTCTTCCTAGCCATTATGTCTTCAGAGTTCATTTTTACTGCTTGATCTGCTCCTGAAGGATCATTTACCTGTGTTGGCCGACCATCAAACCTCTTAGTTTGACCTTTGACTCGCCTAACTGAAGTTTTTAGTTGCATATGAGCAGACATTTTGCTCTTTGAGTAGGATGTAGCAGGTGTTTCTTCAGTTACCAGGGTAGCAATCTCTGTGCCACTGTGTGTCTGAGGCAGCTGCCATGATTGGCTATGGGTGGGCAGGGCCTCTGCTTGTGATTGGTGGGTACTGGTGCCCAGGAGAAGTTCAGTGGGCAGTGGCTGATGAAGGCCATGTCTTGCATTTCTCCCTTTTCTCTCTTCCTTTGTTTGTCTCTGTAAAGTCAGAGAGAGAGAATGAATCTATTATCATGCCTAAACATTAAATGTGTTCTATAAAGTTATGCCTTGAAGGAAGAGTTAATCAATGAAAAGTTCCAAGGTCAAAGTTTACCAATCACAAGGTCAAAATTTACAGGGACAGAATTTCTTATCATTCTCTTGAAATAAGATTGTCTCAAGGCTAATATCTGAAGGCGGAGCTTTAATGGGGGTTCACCAAATTTCTCTTTTCACCATTATGTTTCTTTCTTAAAACAAGACCCTGTAGTTTGGAGTCTGATGTGTTCCATTAGCAATTATACTGAAAGTCAGGATTCTGGCAAGATTCTAATAATTACAGTTTGAAACCACGGGATATAATGCCAAGCATTTTGTTCAAATGTCTAGCTATGGCACTGGATTAAAGTGATGACTCACCGTGACTGACAGGCTACTGCCATGGTAAGCCTTTGTTTCCTGGCTTTCCTTCTTATTCTTAGTAGCCACTTCACCTGCAGTAGAGGGAAACATAAAGCAAATCAGATGGTACATTTTGAGAGGGAAGACGAATCAGTGGAGACATTCAGGAATACATGAGTACCTAGTGACTAATTAAGATTTGAGGGCACCCTTTGCCTTTAGAGCAGCTTCGTTCATTCTTCAATTACTGTTATACAAAGTTCATAACTGTGCCTTATGGGATTCTGGAGCATTCTTCAAGAAGGACAGCCTTCCCTACTTTGGGAAAGGTTCAGTGATGTTTACCATCATCCTGGTGTTCATGAAATTGTTTTTTAGCCCGCTAAGCATCGTTGGCAAGAATATTTGTCCTGGAATAGTGGAGCATGGGTTACGCCATGGGTTGTGCCAAGTAGGCTAAACCATTTTTCATTACTCAGCTATAATTCTGCCAAAACAATTTCATAATCAAACCTTGCAGCAAGACAGCTGTGTAGACTATAACAGATCCAGCACCATCTTTATTAGTCTGGCTTGCTCAAAATGAAAACCTATCTAGATAAAAGAGGAACACTAAAAGGTGACTCATTAAACTACATTACTTCTTTCCACAGCTCACGAGCCACGGATTTCTGTTCATTCCAACAAGTCATACATTGCTAGACGCTAGTCTTTGATACAAAATGTCACCAAATCCAGTCCTACCGGATTTATTGCCACCATCATCGTACTGTTGCTTGCCAAAAATGTACCACACGGTCAAATTCCAAGGCTTTGACCACAAATGTGAACTTTATGAAGCTTTTTTTAGACTGGGTCAGAGAGGTGTAGGTGAAGCTTCGTGGTGATGTTTAAGTCTGTAGTTTTGTATTTTTGTCTGTTTGAGGTGGTGAGCCTTGATTTCTGGGTCCTGTTTCTCTCTCCCAATGCAGCATGTGCTTGTCTGGTGTAGGCCTCTATGACTTTTGACACCATTCTCCATGAAACAATAAATGATTTTGCAATTTTGCTATTACTGAGATACCCTCTTCTCTCGTGGCAGAAACATGTTTGTTATTAATCTCAAACATAATATGAAATACTTATGTAACTTAAGACAGGATTGTGTTATATCAGATTGGATAGGAAAATTAAGTCAATTTAAAATTACCAGGAACATTTTTTTGTTTTTTAAAAAGGGCATAAAAATGTTATTGCATATCACTGAAACTAGTCAATATGTATAATTCAGTTACATCTCAAAGTGGTACATTTTGAAACCAAGGCTCCAACAGAATTTGTTATATGTCATGTACCAACTTTCACAACAGAGACTTAGGAAATTGAGATAGTCATTTCAGGGTTTGGAGATGATTTCCCAGACATTTATCTCAGGCCAAACTATGCCCCACTTGGTAGAAAGACTGAAAATTCTCATTAAAATCATTATACCTGTTTCTGTTTCAGCAGGGCTTGGTTTACAGAGACTGATGGTGTGGTTGGTTGGGGTGAGGATAGGATCAGCAGGGGGTGTTTTAGGGGGCTTCACGGTGGCTGTGATGCTACTGGTGATGGGCCGTGAGGTAAAAGTGTCCCCAGCTGGAGGGAGAGGGAGGAGCTTAATGCCAAAGTGATCACGTGAGCCTTCCTGAAAAAAACACAGAAACAAACACACACACACACACACACACACACACATACATACATACATGCATGCAGACACACGCATTGCACAAACACTATGCGAACACGTGTCTTCCTCACAGATGCAGGAAAACTGAACTTAACCTTCACAATGAACCATCAATAGGTTCAGAGTTTAAGTTCTAACAATCAAGCTGTCAATTTATCTTTTATCAGAGCTACTCAAAAGCCTTAAAGGCTTCGGTCTGAAAAATATTCCACTCTGCCTTTACCTAGCAGTCAGGTGTGACACTGTCACCAATCAGTTGCACTCATTGCTCAATTAATTGCCGCTGTTTAAAAAAGCAGGACCAAATTCATATTTAGGGGCCAGAACTGAATACCTATGTCCTACGGCTTTGCATCATAGCACATTCAAGTCTTGTGAAATTTCTCATGTTTACCAATTCCTGACTCAAAAGGCACTTTTAACAGTTATCAAAATCACAGGTCTAAGTGGGTCACTCATCAGTGTCTGAACTGTGGTGTGGTCTGATATATTCATCATATTTTTGCAAATGCTGTGAATAAATTGGAAGCTCACTCTCTCTCGCCTCCTGGAGCGTGGAGACTGGCTCCTGTAGTGAGAGCTGGGATGAGCAGTGGGCATGGAGTCAGGACGTGAAACCGGAATGGGGGACAGGCAGCGGTCGTGTTCAGATGGTTGCCCAAGTAAGAGGGAGGCAAAACTTTTCTCCAGTCGAACGTGTGAGATACTGCTGTCCTCTGCACACACCTCTTCCCTCCTCAGACCAGCAAACACCATCATGTGATTGCTTCCACACGACACCTACCACACACACACACACACACACACACACACACACACAGTTAATTCACTTCAGACACATATTAAAGTAATCACCTAGATACTTTTCTTGATTCCCTCCATTTGCCATTTGCAAAATAAAAACCCTGAATTCATCTCACACACAGACATTTTATTCAGCTCTCACAGACTTTAATTCAACTAATACTCACATAAGCACTTTAATATGAAAAGAAAACAGCCACACAAATACATCACCCATCACACACAGAGCTCTTATATTCACACACACACATCCCCAGGCTGTGTGTGCATAGAGAGGTGGAGAGGTAACTCAGGTGACTTACAGACTGTACGTTGTAGTTGTAAAGGCGTGGGCACACTGTGGGACTGAACTGATTGGTGAAATTCTCATCGCCGAGGCCCAACTTCCCATGGCGACCATCTCCGCATGTATACAGCAGACCATTCTCTACAATAAACAACATCTGAGTGGTTGAGTGTTTGTACAGTGCATACATGTGTCTCTGATTGAGTTTGTGTGCATGTGTATATTGATCACCTGTAATAATTGCACTATGGGTCTCTCCACAGGTTACATGTCGTATTTTGTGTTTACTGAAGATTCGGACCGCAGTTGGCAAATGAGCCTGAAACACAAATGTGCCCAAACCCAGCTGGCCGAACTCCCCCCTGCCAAACGAATACACGGTAGTGTCTGTGAGAGGGGAGAACAGAGAGTACATCATTATTTATACGTGTGTGTGCGTGTGTGTGTGTTGTGTGTGTCTGTCTTTACATTATGTACCTGTGAGTGCTAAGGTATGCCCACCACCGCATGCCACCTGTAGCACAGGTTTGGGAATGCTGACACACTGTGGTATTCTGTGATTGGCTAGTTGCTCTGCTGAGAGTCCCAGTCTCCCATTAGCACATGCCCCAAAGGTAAACACATTCCCTGTATCTAAAACACACACACACATTCATATACAGTCAAATACAGTCCTACAATATAAAACAAAAAATATACATATTCTTAACAAACCTCCCTGATGGCCTAATGGTTAATCTGTGTCTTTACTACATGCAGTTAACACTTGTTTTCATTGTAGAATTTTACTGCATGGATTTCTGCTTAGTGTAATTTCAATTCAATTCCAGTTCTACATCCTCCAGGCTTATGTCAATCCCAACTCCAATTCAAATTCCAATAAGTGAACAGGAATTACCCATCACTTTTCAATTCAACTCAAAACTGACCCAAATCCTGGAACACATTCAATATTTTCGGTAGATTTAGGCTGTGTTCAAATGTACACACCTAACATGCTTATTATTTGTAAATCCACTACATTTCCCCCAAACAGTAAAAATACCCATAATCGCATATTTAGAAGGTGAGTAAAAATGCACAGCTCTACTGTGATAAAGTTGTGATGTAGAGATTTGGCTTCAAAGGCCTGATTTGAATGAGGGTTATTATAAAGGGTGTAGTTTTGGTTTCAGGGTAAACTTGCTTTACAAGGATGTGGTTCAAATGCATCTTTTCAGAGGGTGTGCTTTGGCTTGACAAAATCTTAAAGTTTGAGTGGGGTGTGGTCTGAGGTCTAAGTGGATGTGGTCTGACTGAGGTATGGTCTCTGTCGGGTACGGCATTTTTAAGTGGGCATGGTTTGAGATGGGGTCTTAGGGGTGTGGTCTGATAAGACATGGTCTCGGTGGGTGTGGTTTAAGAATGCACGGTCTCAGCAGGTGTGGTTTAAGAATACATGGTCTTGGCAGGTGTGGTTTAAGAATGCATGGTCTTGGTGGGTGTGGTTTAAGACTGCATGGTCTTGGTGGGTGTGGTCAGAGAAGGTATGGTCTGTGTTTTGAATGGCTTAAGTTGTTTAAGTGGGTATGTTTTGATGGGAGTTGATACTGTACCAGTTAGGAGAGCTGAGTGACTGGATCCACAGGATATTGCAGTGACAGTCTGGTCCATTTTCAGTTCTTGTGGAAACGAAACATGGTTCTCTTCCCCTAAACCGAGCTGACCAACAGAGTTATCTCCCCAGACAAACAGTCTACCATCATCTAAAACGTGCACACACACACACACACACACACACGCAAAATTACATATTTAAATATAACACATTTACATATCCACACAAATGCCATCATCTAACACACACAAACACACAGTCACTGTAAGAAACAAACACACACACACAAACTTTCAACTTGGTGAACTCAAAGGTGGCACCTTCTGCAGGACAAGTGTACCTTTATACAGATGATTTCTTGTAACATGTTAACTTGCTAACATGTTAACATGTAACTTGTACCTGTTAAGGCAGCTGAGGTGTTACAACCAGCAGAGAGCATTCTGATTGATGCATTGTCACAGAGTGGACGGAGCCGTTGAAAGGAAGCGTTGTTGTCACAGTGACCCAGACCAAGTTGTCCATAGCTGTTTCCTCCGGCTGCAAGAACCTCTCCGAGTGCTGAGGACACACCCAAAAACTGCCTCATTTTCTCTCTCTCTTCCATTAACCATCTATCTCACTCAGTCTCTCTCCCTTTCCATTCCTCTCTTACTCACTTTCTCTCTGTCTCTGATGTTTATATTTCAAAAAGAGAAGGATGTTTCTCCCAGCTCACAGTAAATAGCTGGTATAAAGCTGCAACTGGTATACTGGTGCACAGGTTTACTGACGTACTAATATATTTGTGTAGCTGCTTTGTGTGTTTGTGTGTCTCTCACTAAAATTCAAATTCAGATGTAAAGAGACATCACAAGCATGAAATAATAGTTTCATTGCTAAAGCAAACCTTTATAAATAAAATAAGCATCTACAGGAACTAAACAGAACATACAAAATAATAAATCCCAGAGGCTATAGAGCAGAGGAAGAAAAAGGGCACGTTGGGATTTGTTGATTTATCAGGTTTGATTATGTACCAAGTGCTACCTATTTCTTCACTGAACATGATGAAATGACATCGCTCATTAGAAAATCACAAAAGAAAATATTTCACATCAGCAAGTTGGCAGTGGGGATTCATCTGCTTAATGTCGATCTTGAAGTTGTGTTCACTGATATGGTAGTTTGTTGTCTTTTTTCACACTCACGAGGTACTCTGCAACCATTTGTTCTGTTTGAACCTTTATACCAATCAAAATTAGAACTGGATTAAACTTGAGCAAATTGATAATGTAAACTGGTCCACGTTCTTTGTGAATTTTGATTAGTGTACACACAATGTCTCTGTCTCTTTCTCTGTGTCCACCCCTCTCACTCTTTCTCCTTATCGACTTTCTCTTATGCTCTCTTTCCCTCTCTCCGTTTCTCTCAGGAGACTTTGTGTCTGCAGCACGAGTACTGACCTGCCTGTCTCAGGGAGAATGTCAGAAGATTTGTCAGTTCTGTGAGTTTAAATAGCAGATGTAGTCATTTGTAGGTGGTGTACAGTCTGTGTGGCTGTAGGATTGAGTCTATGTGTGTGCGTGTGTGCGTGCGTATGTGTGTGTGTAAGTGAGTCAGTGAGCGTGTGTTTGGGGGGTGGGGGGTGGAGGGGACTCACAGGTGCTGACAAGTGTGTGGTTAGTCCCACATGCAGTGTGTGTCAGAGTTTCTGATTTCAAGGCTGAAATCACAGAGCCAACAATTCATCATTTCATCAATTCATCATCAGTAAAATCTCACAATGTGCATATGGGTCTATATGTGTATTACTTGATCTTGTGTGTGTGTGTGTTTATGTATATTTGTGTTTAGGTGTACGAGTATGCATCTGTATGTAAATATATCTATAGCTACCTATCTACATATATATATATATGTGTGTGTGTGTGTGTGTGTGTGTGTGTGTGTGTGTGTGTGTGTGTGTGTGTGTGTGTGCGCATAAGAAGCTGTTTCAGCCATACCTTTCACACAGACAGGTTTGCTGATGTTTTTGTGATGCCTCAGACCGAGCTGGCCACTGCTGTTATCCCCAAACACAAACAGATGACCACGATCTACACACACACATAAACACATACATATATACATATATACACACATATATATACATATACACACATACAATAGAAGGATGGAGAGAGAGAGAGAGAGACAGAGAGGGAGGGAGGGGAAAAGGGGGAGGAGAGAGCACATGGTGGTGCATAAATTTGATTATATCTGTAACCTGTTATGAACGCAGTGTGTGTGTGACCACAGGACAGCTGAACGATTCTGTCATTTTTCAGCCAGAATCTTGCGGGACCCTCCTCCACAGTCACACTCTTTCCAAAGCAGAACACTGCACCTGAGTCTGCAGAAGATACACACACACGCACACATACATACATGCACAGACACATAGAATTAGCTTGGCTCTCAGCCCATGACTGACAGGACTGACTCAACTCCACGCACATCTCTCTCTCTCTCCCCCGCTCTCTGACACACACTCAGACTTATACATCCATACACACCTGGGTGAATAAAGTAAAAGCAGAAGTACTCCTGCTAAAAAAAATTGTAAATGAGCGACTATTTTACTCTCACTTAAGAGCTCTTACTTCAGGAGGGATTTTTTAACTTTATTTAGAGTACTTCTTTTTTCTTTTCTTTTTTTAAGGAGGAGCATTTCTATTTTTGCTTTATGCACCCCTGCCCATACACACATATGTGCGCGTACGTCTTGGCAGTACCGTGAGAGAAACAAATCCTCATATAGCCACCGGCTGCTCAAAATAGTTTTCCTAGGTAATGAAAGGAGAGATTTAACGGCAGCGTTACGAGGGCAATCTCTCTCTGTAACACTTTTATCTGTCACACGAAAGTCAAACATGTTTTTTCTCATCTCTCATTACGACTTAAAGAGCATGATTTTGTAGTCTACACTCCACTGGAGTTCTCTGTCTCCACTCACTCACTCATTCTTCTTACCCGGTATATCATTCTTTGTCTCCCCATTCATCACCTCGCAGTACTCCTCCACGCACTACCGGCATTGTGCTGGTGTTTAAGCAGAAATTATGCTCAGAAATACATACTTTTAAGAAGGCTGAACAGGACGACACCTCACGTCACTTGTAAAATTCTGTGAACCCCATGGTGACAGCAGGTGAATCAACAAGACACTTCTAAAACAAAATCAACATTAGAGCCGATGTTGCTCTTCTGACATGTGTTCATCCGTTTGGAAAATATATTGTTCATCCGTTTGGAAAATATATTGCATGTAGATGCACAGTATACCTCAAGAGTATTTATGATTAATCGGTTTTAGAGCACACCCACGCACTCTCGTGGCGTTCAGTACGATCTTTACACTCAGTATGTAATTTAGATGTTATCGAATGCAGCATAACCCGTTATGATCGCGTCTCCAGTCATGATGGTCAAGTAAATGAAGGATTACGTGTAGGACTGTGCATCCAGATTTATAGACCAAGTATTAATTTACTTTACTCTGGTATCACGATTTTGCTTCAGGCAGAATCAGGGGTGGAGTTTGAAAGCGGCTTAAATGTCAGGCAAGCCTGAGCTGTCAGACATGTTACCGCCCATTTAGCTGGGATGATGACATCACACATCGGGATGAAGTCAGGTCAGTCCACGCGGAGTTGAGAGTTGTATGGTTTCCGTTGTACAGCAAATTTAACAAGTCCAATGTTAACTGTTAGCAAAGTCTTACGCTGCTCCCTAGCAGCTTTCCGATACAACCAGGAGAGGAATTTAAGGTAAGGGTAAATCTCTCTGGACTTGCATGTCTCATTTGCTGCACAGAAGCAAAATTGTGTATGAGATTCCCAAATTTGAGGGATCCACGTCAAGTCTCACGTTAAATCCACACCTAACTCACTAACGTAATTCAAAGGCTTATTTGTAGAATTGATTTTTTTCCAAATTGCATTAAGCATTTGTTTAAACAGAAAAGCGTAACATTCATGTTTTTCTCCTGACTAGTAACGCTGGTAAAGCGGCTCTGAGACCTGTTACTTTGAAAGGTCGAAGCTTTTTAACGTTGAGGGATTTCAACCCAGATGAGATCAAACACATTATGTGTGTCTCCGCAGATCTCAAACAGCGAATCAAACATGAGGGACAGGTATCACATCACATCACACGTATAACGGAAAACACATAACGGGACAAACACATGTCCCCATATTCCATTCCACTGAAAAACTCCGAACTCTGAGACCCAGAGCAGAGTGAATGTGAAGGGTTGATCGGTGCTTGTGCTGATCTCTGCTTTGTATTCTCAGTATCTCCCACTCCTCCAAGGGAAATCCATTGGCATGATATTTGAGAAGAGGAGCACGAGGACCCGCCTGTCCACAGAGACAGGTGCTCTCCCTCTCCCTCTTTCTCTCTCTCTCTCTCCCTCTCCCTCTCCCTCTCCCTCTCCCCTCTTTTTCTGTGTGTGTGTGTGTGTGTGTGAGAGAGAGAGAGAGAGAGAGAGATTTGCAGTTGTTTTAGGATGAGTGAACAGAATGAATGCATGTGGACTGATTCACAAAAGATTAGCAACATCTGCAACATTGACTCCCTTCCCCCTTTCTGTAGGTTTCTCTCTTTTGGGGGGTCATCCGTGTTTCCTCACCCCTCAGGATATTCACCTGGGAGTGAATGAGAGCACAAGAGACACAGCCAGGTCTGAAACACACACATACACACACATACCCGTGGTTTGCTGTGTGCATGTATATTGAGTGTCTAAATTAGCTGATACCATGTAAGGTGCAGTATGATTTTCTCTAGTATTGATGATATTTATAGATCTGTGTGATAGCTTGCACTGTGGACTAGTTGACTGTGGGTGTTATTAGAGATAAAGAGGGGTTTGTGTGGTACAAGGTATTGTCTGGATTAGTTGATCTTTTGTGTATGAATGTGTGTTTGCATGTGAGGTTGTGTTGTTAAAGTTAGTTGATAATGTGTTCCTGTGCATGTTCATTACAGAAGGTTGTTTGGAATAGTTGATATTGTATGTGCGTGTGTGTGTGTGTTACAGGGTGCTGTCTGGATTGGTTGATATAGTGTTGGCACGTGTATACCATCACTCCACTCTGGAGCAACTGGATCAAGAAGCATCTGTTCCCATCATCAATGGTCTTTCAGAACTTTACCATCCTATACAGATACTGGCAGACCTGCTCACTCTACAGGTATACACACACACACACACACACACCGAGTCATTAGCATTCCTGACTCCCAGCATCACAAAACATTACAAAAACACCCTCTTCAGACCTGTTCTGGCTTATTGCTAAAATCATTGCCATGAGTGGTGGATTGAACATTCAGCAGCATCAATATAAACCTGTTCTGACTTTGTGTGTGTGTGTGTGTGTGTGGTGCTGTTGTCATTGTAGGAACACTATGGCTCTTTGAATGGCCTCACTGTGACTTGGATTGGTGATGGGAACAACGTGCTCCACTCCCTCATGATGTCATTGGCCAAATTAGGCATCAATCTAAGAGTTGCAACACCCAAGGTCCACCACTTATTGGAACCATTGATTAAAATAAACTAAACCAAAGTAGCAAAACAGTACACTAAATAAGCTTATTATGTTGTTATATATTTGTTTTTTATGTTAGTTAACCTTTGACCTTTGTCTAACGTAGGGATATGAGCCAGTTGCTGATGTGGTAAAGGAAGCAGAGCGTCTGGCCAAACAGGTACAGAAACCCAGAGTTTTTATTTCAGTCACATGGGCAATAGAACATTAGAGTAGAGTGTTTTGTCCGTGTGTGTGTGCAACCTTTAAAAATAATGTGAGCAAATCTAGTGTGTGTGTGTGTGTATGTTTGCACATCTAGTTTGGTACAGAGCTGCAGTTCTCCTCTGATCCTGTGGAGGCAGCGCGAGGCAGTAATGTTCTTGTGACTGACACCTGGGTGAGCATGGGCCAAGAGGAGGAGAAGAAGAAGAGGTTACAGGATTTCCATGGTTATCAAATCACCATGCAGGTACAGATCTCCACGGTTACCAAACCACCACAAGTTCTAGATCGATGATCAGATCATCATGATTACCAGATTCCCATGGATATCAGACCACCAGATATTTCACGCAGTACCTGTGTGCATCAGCTCACTGTTGTTACAGGGTCACTTTTACAAGAAGTACAGATAAAAAGTGATGATTAGATCCTGAGGTATTTTCTGACTTCTGTTGTTGTCTTGGTTAATGCAATAATTCACAAACACACACTCATTTTCAGTGAACTGATTTGTCTTTATTCTACCCTGGTTCTGATCTGTGAATGGCTCTCAGACAGGGAGTGTGGCGGCTCCAGACTGGACGTTCCTGCACTGTCTGCCACGCAAACCGGAGGAAGTAGATGATGAGGTTTTTTACTCGCCACGCTCACTTGTGTTTACAGAGGCAGAAAACCGCAAGTGGACAATAATGGTAAACTGTGTGTGTGCATATTCATGTGCGTGTGCGTGCGTGCCTGTGTGTGTGCGTGTACCGTCTGAGTATGTGTTTTTTGTTTGTGATGTACTGAATGAAGTGTATGCCTCCATGTGTATGTGTGCACCCAGTGGCCAGTTTATTAGATACAGCTGTCTAGTATGATGTTGGACCCCTCATTGCTTACGTGATGGGGTGTTGGTTCATGCATGTTATGATATCATGCAGACTGGACAGTGTTGCATTCATGCTGTGAACAGTCCATTACATTTCATCCCATATACTCTTTATTAGGTTGAGGTCTGGGGACTGCACAGATCACTCAAATAAAGTGAACTACCCGTCATGTTCCTGGAATTATTCTGAGACAGCACACGCTTTGTGACATGGTGAATTATCCTGCTTGAAGTGTCCATGTGATGAAGTCTAAACTGTAACTGTGACGGGAGCCATCTGATCTGTGACAGTTGTGGTATCAAGGCTGTTACTACAGTGTTCAGATAAACTGTGGTGTTCAAAAATTGCTCAGCTGGGTGTGACAGGAAAACATTCTGTCCAACATTACACCACTACCTCCACCCTGTACCACTGCTGCTGTGCAAGATGACACGGTGGACTCACGCTTCCACCAAATCCTGACTCTGCCATTAGCGTAAAACAGCAGGAACCAGGATTTGTCAAACCTCCACGCAGCTTTCCAGTCTTGGCAGTTATCTGCTCACTGGTGCCACATCCTCTCTGTAAACTCAGGGCACTGGTGCATGTGTAAAGCCCAGAGGGGTGATCATTTCAGACACTGGATTCTTTAAGATCCCCATACGCTTTATATGGAGACCCACGGTCATGAGACTGTCTGTAGGAGTGATCCATCTTCATGGTGGTATACCTAACAAACTGGCCATTGAATATATGTGTGTGAGTTAACTGACTGATTTTATGTGCGTGTGTGTTTTGTTTATAGTTGTGTATGTATGATTGACCAACAGTGTATTTTAATCTACAGAGTTTGGGATTTGTGAGTAATTGGCAAATTAAGACACATGATCTATCGGGTTTGATGAGGTATGTGAGAGTGTGTGTATGTAATTGACAGATTGTGTATGTGTATTAATCTACAGGGTTTGATGGTGTGTCTGTTGACTGACTACAGTTCTCAGATCAGATTGAATTTCTAAAGCAGCAGAACAGAACCTGGGTTCCCTCACAAGACTTTAAGGCCCTCTCTGGAATACGTGTCAGAACTCCAACAAGCTTCATTCCTCAGAAGAACCTGTAGACTTCTACAAACACTTGTTATAGAACTTCTTCAAAACTCCTAAAAATCCATGACTGGTGATGCCATCACAGTGCCAGAGGGCTGACGTTAAAGGACTGGTTTAGATCAATAAAATTTAGATGTTTTGATGGGCATGTTTATTCCACACTTCCCATACACCAGCCTCAGTTCATACACATCTGTGTTTAGACCTGTACTCCAGTTCAGGCTTAGAATTAAAGATCTTTTGTCATGTTTCTACCACAAGGGGAATTATTATGCCTAACTTGAAGATTTAAAATTTTTAATGTTTGCTAATGTGCTTAGAATATTAATATATGTAGACTGTTAAGACTGTTATAGATTGTTATAAAACCCCAAGAAACAGAGGAACTATTGTAAAACTTTAGAGGACATCATAGGGCTTTATAGTTAACCTGGCTTCTCCCAGTGCAGTTCTCCTGAGGTGAGATCACAGAGACAATCCCGGCATGAGACAGGCAAGTGCCTTAGTTTTGTTTTTTTGGGGTTTTTTTTCAAATACTCTTGGTTTACATTCACATTCACATTACTGTGTTCTGTGAAAAGTTCTTTTGCATACACCTGCAGGACCACGTGTTTAATTCTAAATTGTTTTTCAGTGTATTCTGACACTAACAAGAAAACAAAAATAAAATGTTGGATTGCTTTAAGGAGTCTCAGTTTGATTGTGTTATGATATAGTAACATTGTCAGTAAAGATCATGACTGTACTAAGACTTACGTTTTTTTTATTTTTTCCCTCACTCCTCCTACGTGGTGAAATGATCAGGAATCACTCCACATCACACTCTTTACCTCTTTCCTAGCTCTCATCCTTCTGTTACAAAGCAAGTTTGGTGAAACAGTAATGACTGTCTGCTGTGTCTATTACCAAGTTAACCTTCAGTCACAGACAGCTGAATGCCTGTCTTACAGCCCAAAACCCCTTTATTTATTATGATGAAACTTCTCACTCAACAAAAAAACAAACAATGTGTGCAATTTCATCTTGGCAATATTTCATGATAGATAAATATGAAAGATATTGACAAATATTAAAGATATTGATAAACATGAATAAATAGAAACAGGGCCGTGGAAAAAAGGAATTTATTTGATTTAAAGTGTACGGAATTTGAGTACAGACAGCTACTGGCGTCTTTTCCCTCATATGACCAAAATTTCTGTTATGCTGTAATTCATCATATTCTCCAGCACAGTAATGAATATGGAGCTTACAATACACTTCTATTTCACCAGCATTAATGACAGGCAAATTCATAAAAACTCACTTGTACCCATTGTCATACCCATTCTTAACCATCAGAGGGCAGTCAGGCATCAGACAGTCTGTCAGAGTTGGTACCAGCTATGTTGGTGCTGTCAGTCAATGAAAGTGTTGATGATTTCAACCAAACAAAAGTTAAGATGGGGGAAACTGCGAGTAAACCGTACTGTGTACCCTGTGTGAATGAGTATTGGTGTGAGACACACCACGGGTGCCTCAAGGAACATGTGTTTATTGGTGTTATATAGTTTTGCCAAAATAGTGTATAACACCATTAATCTATATTTCCAGATAATACAAGTATATAAAAGACTTTATAAAGATTAATTAAGATATTGAAAATGGTAAAAAGAAAAAGAAGTTATGACTGTGAAAAGAGATAGTAAAAAAGGAGAATTACATTACATTTAAAATTACAATTCAATCAAAAAAGCAAACTGACATACCAAACAATATGTATCAACAATAGAAAAGACATAAGATAATAAGTGTTGGAATCAGTTCTTCTTTCTCACCCACATATTCTTAATTTATGTTAGACTGTTAGATATTTAGCCCTCTGAAGAGAAGAGGAAATTGTTGATTTATCACTTCTTATTCAATAAAATACATGTCTCTAAGTAATTCATATTTGGCCAATACAGAAGGAAGTACATTTCATCCTAGCATTCAAATGGAATTACGTTAACAAATAATACGTATTAATTTATTTTAAAGGTGATCTGACTGACTGGTGTATTTGTTGCTGATGTTTGTGTTTGTTATTTTCCGTCAAACCTTAATCTTTAACTGCTTCGGTTATCTGATCACCTTTGGAGAGACAAATTTGCTGTGTAGAGAGAGAGAGAGTGTGTGTGTGTGTGTGTGTGCGCGTGCTTGTATGTGTGTTTGTGTGTGTGTGTATGGGTGTGCGCGTGTGTGTGTGTGTGTGTGTGAGTGTGTGTGAGAGAGAGAGAGGGGGGGGGGGTGTCTGTGAGAGAGAGAGAGAGAGAGAAAGGAGGAGGTGAGAGGTAAAGAAACCAAACTGGTTTTTTTGTTCTTTGTGCCCATTCCAGAACCTTCTTGTTTCTTGTCTTCTTCCTCTCTCTTTCTTATTGTACAAGTTTCCAACCCTTGGTTACTGTTTTGCTCTTTTACCTTCTTAGATAGACTCTTATAAAACAGAAGTTGTCACACTGTCAGTTATTCACAGCACTTGGACTTTGTGAGTGAAAGTGAATATGAGAGAGAGAGAGAGAGAGAGAGAGAGAGAGAGGGGGCACAGGGGGTATGTACTGTTATTGCCAGAGTTTACACAGTAGAGCTTTTACACAGATTCAACCAAACAAATGACCACTGATGTTCTTTACTGGCTTTGGCCCAGAGGCTGAATTTAATGGTTAGTCCTTCCACGTAGTTGTAGATAATGTTGTTTCTCGGACATTATCAGCCTTACACAAAAAGGCAAGTGTCAACCTATGAACTTGTCAAAGACGCTTTTGTGCCAAAATTGTGATGACAGTGAAATTCTGATCGCAAAGTATGAGCTCATTAAATGATCTAAGTTTTAGAACAAAATTCCTCTCGTGTTAGAGAATTGAGGAAATAAGAATAATCCACAATGAGTTGCCAATGTTGGCAATTTTCCAATGATAAAGATTAAGTATGAGGTTAAATAGAATAATAAAGACAAACCAAAAACTTCCAAGCAATAACTACGATATTATGCAATTTGAAACTCTTTTAAAATAAGTGTTTGAGAGCAATAGGCTGCCACACACCCAGCGGGGTTACTCGCGTACAGCGCTCTCCATAGAACTATCCGGAAACAAATAGCTGCAAAAACTTCCTAGACCTGCCTCTGAAATAGGTGGATCCAATGTCATTCGATGATTCGTCTGATTGATACTCAAAGACGGACACCGCCCGTGTAACGTGTTCCCAATGACCTGTTCGCACAGATTATGCATTACGATTGAAAAAAAGAATGTCTGTATTGGTGATGTCACAACCCAGTACTGAAAAATTTATGGTTAAATATGAAATGATAAAGAGCTGATGTTGACTTTGATTGTGAAAAGTTTAGCTCTGACACTGGCTAAAAAAGTAATTTTCTTAACGTTAATAAATGAGCATGAGTGACTTAAAATAATTTCCCTGAACCAGCATGTTACAGTAATCTCAGTGTTACAGCAATCTGTACATGGATGAGGCTACAACAATTCATAAAAGCTTTGAACGTGAAACACGAACATAACGCTTCACACTCCCAACAAAATGCTTTACTGTAACAATAACATGTAGTACCAATAGTACCAAATGCCAATAATAATCATATGAGGTGTGCTGTGCTGTGCTGTGATGTGTTTGGCCAGTGGGTGCATACAGTAACACTGTGGTGGTGCTGCTGTAATTATGCATCATAAAGTTAAGGGTCAGTGGGCTGAGGCAAAAAGAATTTATATTTGTCACCGTGGTCTCAGGGCTGGGTCTCTGTGAAGCTGTTTCATTGTAATGTCTGTTTCAAAACATGTAGTTTGAATTCATTTGAACCAAATTGAATCAATGTTTAATGACTGGGACACGACATGTGAAGTCAGCATTTTTTTAGGAAATGAACCTCTGAGCTAATTCTCTGAATGTTCTGTTGTAGGCCTTCTGGAATCCAGTTCTACCCGCAGACGAAACACACACATTCACACACACGCATCCGGCCAAACTGGTTCAACTGGTCACGCCCTCTCACACTATACCGGCTTCCTATAAATACTGGTAAACGAATGATGATTCAGTAGAAACTAGAAACGACAACAGAGACACGCACAGCTCCGCTCACAGGGAGTGAAGAACTAGTCTCAGATATATCAGCTTGAACTCACAACTCTTATTTATATTTAAATTATTTCTCCTTTCACAACTTCATCAAATCCAACCTCCAGTCAAAATGATGCAGATGTCTGACTCTCACAGCCAGAAGAACTCTCTGTTCACAGCCATGAACCGATTCATCGGCGCAGTCAACAACATGGACCAGACGGTGATGGTTCCCAGCCTGCTGCGTGATGTCCCGCTGGAGCAGGAGAAAGACCTGCACACCCTCAGTCACGAACCCGGGAGCTACCTGCGTGACGCAGAGGCTGACATGTTCAGCTACTACACCCAGCTCAAAGCCATCCGTAACGACATCCAATGGGGCGTGCTGAGGGCAGAGGAACAGCGCAGGAATAAGGAGAAGGAGGTGGAGGTGCCACAGATGGAAGGAGAGGAAGAAGCGGCCGATTTGGAGCAGCTCTTCCGGTTCCACCTGAGAGGGCTACAAGGGGTTCTGTCCAGACTCACCCACCAAGCCAACGAGCTCACCGACCGCTACAAGCAGGAGATTGGCATCGCTGGCTGGGGCCAGTGAAGACACCTACATACTTTCATTCTTCCAAGACCTCTCTCCATTCACGACCATGACTGATTCTGTTCGTTCCGCAGAAAAAGAGTCGGACTTTGCGGGGCTGATGATTTAGCTCTGCTACTATGATGAAAAGAGAGGGGAGAAGAAAGAGAGAGAGACACTGTGAAAACTTTTCCACTCTGTTACTTTTGAGAATGATTGCGATCTTAACCAGTTGTTGCTGTCAGGTTGAATACAGCTGGCATATCTCAAAGTCAGTGTTTTGACACTGATTCCGTTTTATAGTTCTCCGTTTCAAAGGCCACAGTGCCTCAGCTCACTGATGATATTTATACATATTCTTGTGTTATGCATATTTGAGAGCTCTATAATGTTCTGTCCGTCAGTGTTCCTGTGTGGGCAGTGTGTGTAGAGGACAGAAAGTGTCCATTGATGCTGAAGCACTATGTACACACTCTTAACGCAGGTTGTGTGTACACAGCCCACCATGGAACACTTCTACACCTGTGTTTGTCTATGTATGTAATGTGTATGTGCATGTTTGTGAGTGTGTTCATGTGCGTGTGGCATGTTTTACAAAGAAGGCTTAGAGGGACTTCCCTTGCCAGTGAATCTGAATCTGCCTTTGAGTCAATGACATGGAGCTTTGAGGAGTTCATTGAGTGTGTATCCAAAGAGAAGCTCCATGAGACTGATCACCACTGTACAATCTCACTTTGTGTCTAATTCTGTGTGTGCGTGTGTTTTTACTGTACTGTAAACAATTTTCTACTAAATAAAAGTTTTGTTAATGTATTGAACCTCATGTTCCTTGCCTCTTCTTGAATATGAATACATGTGTCAGGAGTAAAGGCACAGTTTGAATGTGGAGTTTGATCCCACATCTTAGGTTGGCTTGAAAAAGGCAAGACTATAGAAACTACGAGAGTTTTTCAGGCCCACATAGTAGTAAAGGCGCAATTTGTAGAAATAATGAAGTCATAATAGGTAGAAATATTTTGTGGTAGTTATAAGTAACAATACTGAGGCCTTTTAATTCTAAGAACTAAAGTAGTAATTCTGTTTATTACTTGAAAATTACTATAAATGAATATCAATGAATATTAAATAGCATTTGTGAAGCAGACAGCATAGATTAGCATAGTTATGTGTATTTGCACATGCCTAGATTTGCATGTGTCCAAATATCATTATAGTACCATGTAGGACGATATGTTAAACTTTCATTGTATACTAGTTTAAATGAAGTAGTTCCAGAAGGTTTGGAAGGATGGAAAATTAAATAACCAAGATGGGCTGGACCAAGGCATGAAGACATGAATAGAATAGGAAAAATAGAATAATAGGTTATCTACGTAGCTAAAAGATTATAGTATAGTAAAACTATAGTAAAAGCAACTAAAAAGAATACGTCAGTGAAGCATGGAAAATAAGGCATGGTAAAAGTTTAGTAGTAAACAGAACAAGTACACTGAATAGAATGGGAAGACATTTGAAGTGAGATGAATAAGCACAGATAGTGAAGCTTGAAGGTTTCATAGAGACACTGTTAATAGTATTGGTAATAGGAAAAGCCACACAGAGTAATTGTGAAAATGATCATATTGGTAGTTTTTAGGACATTGTTTACCCAGATTGTGATGTGCTTAGTACAACTGCATTTTTTGCTGACTATGACAGATTCATAGCAATGGAGTGATACAGTCATTTGACAGCTTGTGCAAGGCTGAATGCTTACTGTGTCAGAGTTTTGTAATGGAGGTTTGATACGATTGTGTTTGTGTGTGTGTGTGTGTGGGGGGGGGGGGGGGGCAGATGCCACTACGTCACTATGTGTTCTTGTGTATCTGTGCATGTATGTGTAGAAGAGTGTGAAAATAATTTTACACATATGACAGTTGAGAGATTTGGTCTTTTGACAGCCTAGGTATTTCTGAATGGTTACCATGTGTGCATGTGTTTGTGAGATGTCAGATGTGAGAGCGAGAGAAAGGGGGGGGGGGGGGGTTACTGAAGTAATTCTGAGGGTATAGTGTGTTTCATGTGTATGAAATGTGTGTAAAGTTTGTGTTGTGTCATGGGTGATATATTTAATGTTTGTATGTTTGTGTTAGCTTTATCAGAGGAGAGTGCCAGTCATTTGATAGGCTATTGTAGAACAAGCTATTGCTGAAATGTTACTGTGGCAACGTTACAGAATGGAACAATGAGGTATTGTGTATGCACATTTACTGGATATTTGAGGTATTTGTTTAACTTCTGTGTTGAGTGCTGTTGATGGAGCCACTGCGGTGTGTGTAGTTTTCAGTTTTGTGGTTAGGGTGTGCATGTGTGTAATACACTATGGAAAGAATAGCCATTGGTCATTATTATAATGGTAACTATTGGACAATGCCAGAGTGGAGCTCTCAGTGCCCTGTAGCATTTTGTACTTGAAGGCAGTATGATTTTCCAATTGGAAAATCATTTGATATACAAAAACAGCTAAAAGTTTTGCTTAGAAAATAGCAACCAGCTTCAGTTTGGCCTGGACCTACAATCTGAATTTTATGTATCTAGCAGGGAAACTGTAGGAGGAGGAATATATAGCACTATGACTCAATAAAAGAACTATTTGGAAGAATAATTTGTTTTTTAATGCCAGCTCAGTTAGTTCCACATTGCAGTACATGTATCACTCAACTCAATGATTCACATAAATATTTCAACACGCTGATATAGGAGAGGAGAGAGCGAGAGTGAGAGCAAGAGAGAGAGAGAGCGAAAGAAACAGAGAGAGAGAGAGAGAGAGAGAGAGAGAGAGAAAAAAAAAGAAAGATAGAGAGAGAGAGTCTAGATCAGGTCCTATCGGCAGTAGAGGTGAAGAGTTAATGTTATGCTGTGGTTTACCATTTACCTCAATCTAATATTTAATTTGAAACTAGAGGAGCATACTGTTGCATCAGTACTGTGCCCTCTCTCCCTCTGTGAACAGAAACCTTGAGTTTCCTCTACTTGTTTTGGAGTGTTAAGAACAATCTAATGGTAATAGTCTAATCTACATATCACACAACTCACCAACTGAAAATGTCCATTATTAACGGAGACAATAGCAAATGCTATTATGTAAAATGTAAGCTAATTGTCAATTTTAGGGTTTTTTTTCACTTTTGATTGAAAGAATATTAAAAATAAGAGTATAAGAGTACAGGTAGAGAACTTGCTAGGAGTAAAATCATTAAGTGTTCCTCACAACACATGGAAAGGTTCCCAAACTATCCCTTACTGCGGGTCACTTTAAACCTTCCTTTGAAAAACACATGGATGAAGGGTTACGTTTGAGGTGACAGCGTTTGTTTCTGTGGTAAGTTGTGGTCTTATGTGATTCTACTTAGCTTTTCCATGATTCCATTACTTCCAGTGGAGCTTTTGCATAAATCACAAAGTCTAAACATGTCTACTGTGTGATGAAAGATTTATTACGAATGAAACACAAGAGGAGTTCCCGAAATGTCTTCTTGTCACCTTGTCTCAGTTAGGTTTTCCAAAGGTATAGTGGAAACCTTTGTCTTGTGCACTTGCTTGCTCTCAGTGTTCTTAAGCTAAACGATGAGAACATCCTGTATTGAAAAAAAACCCAAACAAAAACAAAAAACACATTCCAATCTGCTCTCTCCCTCTCTCTCTCTCTTTCTGATCTGATTCTGAAGCTTACAGGAATAGAGAGAAAAAGCTCAGTTATTACGGTTATGTGTGGCATGCTCTCAGTGAGATAATGTCATACTTTTCTCTGTAAACATCTGAGATTGCACTGATTGATTCATTCACAAATAATCCTGCTGTCATGTCCTGTAAAATGCAAAACTGAAAGTTTGTAAACAGCACACTTCTAACAGATCCATCCTCCAGATTACAATTAGTACATGAAGGCTCTAAAAATAAAAACCGGCTACTTAAGACAGCTATTTAGTACAAATTTAGCTGTTTAATACAGAGGGAAGAATTAATCCTGGACTGTTTAAAAGACGAATGATACAGTTTTGTTAAAGAAATTATGGATTTAAATAACTGTAAAAAGTAAATCATTCTCTCATATTGAGAACAAAACGCAGCGCCTTATATCGTTAACACGCTTTTGTTTCTCAGTATCATGAGGCATTGTGATTTAATGTCCCTATTCATTTGATGGATATAGAGATAACGTAAATAGTTCTAAGATCCACAGGGGGCGTGGATTTGATTTTGGTGTTTGGTCCTGTTTGACCCTCTGTGTATACCATATCTGTCAATGTGGCTGCTGATCTCACGTAATGCGCGTGATCAACACCAAAACAATACAGAAAAGGAGTCAGTCGCTATGGAAAATGGGCCCTCTCCTCACGGCAACACGTCTACACGCTACGGCTTCTTCTGCACAGACTCAGACTCACATCGATGTGTAAGTGCAAGTCTATGGTAAACTAAGCCACAGTATAAACCCTGTGGAGAGTTAGCATACAGAGCTAACAAGCGAATTGACTGAGCGGAAGACTGACCGGGTGATGAGACACTTTAGTGTCAGACTATTTAATAGCGAGATACTATGACACCGCGCCAGTTCTAAAATGTCTTTTTTAATCAGTTATCGTGGGTTAAGGTCGTTATATTCAGCATAATTTGTATAGTAAATTCAGCATTTGGTACATTATAACACAACTCGGAGCATCTCCATCTCTCTTTTCGCGAAGTTGGGACTCGTTAGAACAATACTGTAACTTCTACTTCAACTGACACGTTTTCACGTCGTCATATAAACGTTATGCGTGTATTCTCAGTTATAAACCAACACTCTCAATGGTTTTGAATGAAGTAAGTATTCACATCTCTCGTCGGCGTGTTTTCGTAATCCGATATGAGTCATGATGACATTCTGACCACTGATCGCGGAAACACCCCAGAAACTTCCAGACGTGTACCATGGGCGGTGCCCTGGAAGGAGATAAGCTTCAGCTAGTCGTCCTTTTTGTGCTCACACTCCCATTGAACTTGTCAGTCAACATTTTTAATGATAGGAGTGATCTGCAAGCCCAGTTCATCTCTCTCTCTCTCTCTCTCTCTCCCTCTCCCTCCCTCCCTCTCCCTCTCTCTCTCTCTCTCTCTCTCTCTCTCTCTCTCTCTCTCTCTCTGTGTCTCTCTATGGGAAAGGAGCCACTCCTTGTTGTAGGGCAAAGAAAATTAAAGAATGGACATGAGAGAACCTGTTTGGTGCCTTATGCTGAATAACAATGTGATGTACAGACACAGATCTCTTTAAGTTAAGACAAAGAGCCACAGGCCAAGCTCTGCCATTCCAGCACTCACCTGCTGCAGGGCTTTACCTTCACCTTTAGAGCAAAATGACTCAAGGGATGGGACACAAGTTAGTAACTGGGTTCTCTATGACTGTGAGCTAACCAAACTCTCAGGCCTAATGGTCAGTCATGTCTCTTACACATTCTGATCAAATATCTGCTGTGATGGAGTGAGTAAGGAAGGTCACAAAATGTTTGTGGATTTATGAATGTGAGTACCCTGTGTGAGTGGGGTGACAGTACAGTGTCAAGTATACTAATCATAGTAAGGGTCAGTTATTTTAGGAATGTTAAAGACACACAAGTCCACTCATACAGCTTTAGGCTGTTGGAGAGCCAATTTCTCCCAAACATTTAGTTTGAAGTATCCTGTCATTTTCCTCTCCTCTGAAAAGTGAACACAGCCATTTTTCACAGGGTCATTTCGCTTTTGAACATAGGGTACAACTCAACTGGAGATTTTGTGCGATTAAAATGTAAAACCACTATTGGTGTGCGTGTGTGTGATATGGTTTGTTTGTTTTTTCATAAATAGGACGTTATTCTGGCTGTGAAGAGGGCTACCGGGACCTTCTCTTTGATTGGATGGTGAGAAAATGATCAACTCATTGATCATCTAACTGGTCATCAACTAGATTATGGGTTTTCTTGTTGCACTCTGGCTGGAGATATGTTATGTTTAATGCAGTAATTATCCCTCTCTCTCTGTAGTCTCTTCATGCTGTTTGTGATATGGCTTCAGCGAAGATACAACTCACTGGCTCAGGTAGCCTTTGTCTGTTTTTGTATGTGTGTGTGTGTGTGTTCTGAATGGTCTGTTGAGAGTCTATTCTTAAATAGACAATGACACCAAACAATAACACACAGCTTTTTATATTTGTGACATTTATGACAGTTTCTTTCATATTTGCTGTCCTTGTCTCTCGCTCTGTTTCGCTCTGTAGAAGATGATTGTTAACCTGACAGTGGCTGCATTCTTTGACAGTGTGGCCTATGTGATGGTAAGTCATATTCTTCCATACCTTAGAAGGAGAAAAAGGAAGGATATATATAGAAGATGAGTAAAGGAATAAGGAGTTCTTTCTTTCTTTCTTTCTTTCTTTCTTTCTTTCTTTCTTTCTTTCTGTCTTGTCTCTCTGTAGGGGGAGTCTCATTTGGTGGATTCTCTGTGTGATTTCCAGGCTTGGTGGTTGACATTTTTCGGTGAGTTTCGACACAAAACTACGCACGGACACAAAGACCAAGAAAACTCTGAGAGGTCACAGTGAGTTGAAAGGAAAAAGAGCTAAGCTGTTACATAAAGGCTGATTAACCAGTCTTCTCTGGCATATGGACTGTTTGTGTTCCAGACTGGAGTGCCCTAGCCTGGGTTTGTCTCATCACTCTGAATCTGTACCTCAACCTGGTCAGAGAAATCAGAACGGAGCGCTTCCATGTGTGAGTACACAAACACACTCCAACACACATGCGCACGCTGTAACACACACACACACAACCCCCCCAACAAACAATCATACCTGCTCTCTTTTCATGATGTGTGTGTATGATGGTTGTATGTGTGCATAATACCTGTGTGTATGTTTGTATGTAGGGCGTACCACTGTGCGGCTTGGGGAGTCCCTCTGGTCATGTCTAGTGTACCTCTGTTTAAGGGTCTGTACGGCCCTGCTGGAGCCTGGTGGTGAGCCATTTACACTTTTATTAACATTAAATATAATTATCTCATATTACTGATGTTTGACTACCATGAACATCTTTCCCTCTCTCTCTCACTCTCTCTCTCTCTCTAGTTGGATCACAGATGAGCATGTGGCTTGGAGATTTGGCATGTATGTGTGGGGATGGTAACTTTGGGTATTCTGTTTATGTATGTATGTATGTATGTATGTAAGCAGTGAAACTGTGGAGTTACATCACCCATCATAGTCTGAGAAGAACATGACAGAATTCTAAAAAATTTCGGTAATCACAGGAATCTCAGGAATTCCTTCTCTCTCCTGCCTGCCTCCTCCTGTTATTTTTTTCTCGGTCAGAGGTCGTGAAATGGTTACGGAATGTTTTCATACGTGACTCTGTTAGCTTGTTATTTAGTGACTGATGGCCCCTGTCACACCGAAGACTGTGTGTGTATGTGAGTGTCTGCATGTGTGCAGTGTGTGATTAGATTCCATGTGCAGCTGTGTTAAAGTGCTCCTGGGCTCTAAGGCTTATAAATTTGTATGTGTGCACTCTGGCAGTGTAATGGTTCGACAGATACATGGTTGGGTGTAATGTATGATTATTTCAGGCGTAGATTGCTTTTTTAGGAGATTACATTGTGGACATAAATGAAAAAACAATCATTTTGGCAAAACAGATGAGTCTGTACTATCAAGAAGAAGCTCGCAATCCGTAGGTTTTTATTCAAAAACAAAAAGAAAATCTGTACCCTTGATTCCAATATCAATCAAAATCCCTCCAACTCCAGATTTTATCTCCAATACTCACCATCCTGGAGATCTGTGTATAGTTTTGCTGAGGACCACTTTTATAAAACTGCATTGTTAGGATTTGAATTTTGAGTGAACTAGACTCACTGTACTGCAGACAGTTAAGGCCTCCGTGTTACTCATGGCTTGGAATGGCTTACAGTGCAACCTGTCGGCTGTGTGTGTGGCGGTCAAAGGTATTTTACATTTAGAGGAAAGTTAATCAGACCGTGGTACCTGCGTTGTCACGCAGCTAAAGCATAAACAAGATCCATTATCAGTGTAGCTCTCAGCTGATGAAATCTGTGAAGATGATAGTGTTTGAGACTGTTCTTTACTTTATCCTTTGTGACCTTATTAGTCTACTGAAGTCTCATACACAGACACACAAACATGCAACCTCGCAGATTTATGTGTGTATGTTAAGTATGTGTGTTAGTGGGTCTGTGTTTGATTCATGTTTTTGAGCTTGAACGGTATGCATTTGTAAGTTTGTTGACGTACATAGTGTGTATGTGAGAGTTTGATTTGTGAGGCTTAACTGTGTATGTGTTTGTAAGTATGATGTTTTTTAAAATCAGTTTTATGATCTCTGCTGTAGGGGTGTTCATGTGTTTGTCACATGGGTATGTGTTTGAGCATCTCTGTGGTATTTCTTATATGTCTTCCTGTTTTCCCCTGTAGATATGTCTCTGAACTGTGTTCTTTGTGTCTATGTGCGTGTGTCTCTCACTCATGGATGGACACCTATAGTGTTAATGTGTGTATCTCTCCTACAGATGGTACCTCCCGCTCTTCGTCCTCATCTTCCTCATGATCTGCTGTTATGCCCACATCATCTGTGTAGCCAATCAAAGGGTAAGAAAAATGAGAAAACACTTCATTAACTTAATCATAAAGGAAAGAATCTGAACACTGCTCTCACACCCGGTTGCAGCTTGAGGGAGGTCAGACTTGTTCCCTTTAATTACTTTTATAATCCCAAAAATCATAATTACTTGCTGTTTAAGTTTCATACAAGTATAAGGACAGTTACTGCTACGTTAGCAGTTACACTGTTTTTTTTTTTTTAACATTTACAGCGACACATGTATATTTCCCTTTAGAGTTACATATCAGAGAAGTCAGAGCACAAGAATAGGAATAATGATGTTATTATTACTTTTAGAAGGAAAGAAAGAGGAGTGAGGAGAGAGTCTGTGTGTGGATGATAGGAAATCTGTGATGTTACACAAAGCAGAGATTAGCACTAGTCAGATTACAGTACTGGAGTGACCTGGGTAAGGTTGTGGGTGGCTCTGTGTAGTTGTGAGTGTGGTATTACATGGTGTGGATTTGATAAGTACTTAGTGAATGCAGGTCTTTTATGTGACACATTGACACCACACACATTTTCAGCTTTTCAGTTTGACATTTATATCATTTTTAGACAGTTTTACAAACAGTTTCATAGTTGTATTCAAATACAATCTATTTTTATATCATCATAATCAGTAAGCAAGTTCTCATCCTGTTAATGGCATCTTAAAAATAGTACACACTTACTAACTTCCTCCTTTCCTTTTCTCTCAAACTGAAAACACTGGAGGTCACCATTCCAGATTCCACAAGTTCTAAATTGCTGTCATTCTCTTAGAATAATCTCATATTGACATTTGCAAGTTTTATAGGTGGTTATGTCTTGATTTTAAGCTTTCTCATATTTCTACTGACTTAAAGCTTTAGTTAAAGCTAAAGTACAAGTTACCAACAGGACAAGATGACAGCATGATGACAGCAACAGTATTGTTAGTACGGAAATCTGAGTGTCTCATTGTGTGTGTGTGTGTGTCTTGCTTGTGTTTTAGATGCAGTCATGGTTTGGTACTTTTAACCCAGAAAGGGAACGGAGAAAGGTAAGGGGATGTGTCATTGTGTGTGTGTGCGTGCGTGTGTGTGTCTGTGTCTGTGTCTGTCTGGCTTTAGTAAGTGGTGCTCTCCATTTATCACTGTACTGATTACAGCAGCAGCAAAAACAAGTACCTATAAACTCTGACCACAAGGCAGTTTTTATATCAGTAACAACATTTACAACAAAAGAACATTTAAAACAGCCACAGTTATCATGCCTTTTTGTAAAACAAAATGTTTATGTGAATCTCTTGCGTGTATTTGTATTTCATAAGTAGATGTGTGCCACCCACAGAGTCCTTTTCTCCTGTCTCTCTCTCTTTCACTAGGTTTCTCTGGCTGAGGAGATCAGACCACTAAAGTGGTATCCTTTTGTCTATCTGCTGGTCTCTCTCTTCCCCCTCATTAACAGGTAAACATACAAACAAACCCAAACCCAGGAGAGGCAACCAAGTCATTTCAGTTCAGTAATTTTCAAGGATACCATAGATTGTCAATAGCATTAAAAACGGATAAACTGTATGGGTGTGTGTGTATGTGTCAAAACTCCAACCTAATATCTGTATATTCATAGCACAGGCAACAGTGTTGTGTTGAAGACAACATAAATTCAAAAACAGTCTGTGTGTAAGAGAGTAGGAGTGAGTCTTAAGGGAACTGTAGCTTGGGGTAGGGGGTAAAATATGACTCATTCTGAGAATCTAAGGGTAAAATGAAATGTTTTCTGTTGTAAAATTAATCAGAGTAAGTGAAAGTGGTTCTTTGGAGCAGACTGAGATGTGTGTATTTAACTGATGAAGATGGATGTATTAGTGAGGGTCCTGTGTATGTGGATCTATTTGAAATATATAAATGGGCTGTGTGTGTGTGTGTGTGTGTGTGTTTACTAGGCTCCATAATGCAGTGTATCCAAGGGATCCTGTATTCTCTCTGACACTTCTGCATGTGCTCAGTGCACCGCTGCATGGTCTGGCCAATGCATTTGTCTTTGGTCTGGACTCATGGAGTCAGCTCAGTACAACAGGAATACAGGTATACACAGACACATACTCACACACAGAGGTCCACACAGGAGCACAAGCACACTCTGACACAGACACACACAGCTAAGGACAACAGGAATACATGTACAGATGAACCCAGTTCCACACACACACGCCTCAGTAGCTTAGGAATACAGGCAGACACAGACACATATGCACGCATGCATACTCACTTACACACATAGAGCTCAATGACGCAGGTATTACAGACACACACTCACACACATAGAGCTCAATGACGCAGGTATTACAGACACACACTCACACACATAGAGCTCAATGAAGCAGGTATTACAGACACACACTCACACACATAGAGCTCAATGACGCAGGTATTACAGACACACACTCACATACATAGAGCTCAATGACGCAGGTATTACAGACACACACTCACACACATAGAGCTCAGTGACGCAGGTATTACAGACACACACTCACACACATAGAGCTCAATGACGCAGGTATTACAGACACACACTCACACACATAGAGCTCAATGAAGCAGGTATTACAGACACACACTCACACACATAGAGCTCAATGACGCAGGTATTACAGACACACACTCACATACATAGAGCTCAATGAAGCAGGTATTACAGACACACACTCACACACATAGAGCTCAATGACGCAGGTTTTACAGACACACACTCACACACATAGAGCTCAATGACGCAGGTATTACAGACACACACTCACACACATAGAGCTCAATGACGCAGGTATTACAGACACACACTCACACACATAGAGCTCAATGAAGCAGGTATTACAGACACACACTCACACACATAGAGCTCAATGACACAGGTATTACAGACACACACTCACACACATAGAGCTCAATGAAGCAGGTATTACAGACACACACTCACACACATAGAGCTCAATGACGCAGGTATTACAGACACACACTCACACACATAGAGCTCAATGAAGCAGGTATTACAGACACACACTCACATACATAGAGCTCAATGACGCAGGTATTACAGACACACACTCACACACATAGAGCTCAATGACGCAGGTATTACAGACACACACTCACACACATAGAGCTCAATGACGCAGGTATTACAGACACACACTCACACACATAGAGCTCAATGACGCAGGTATTACAGACACACACTCACACACATAGAGCTCAATGAAGCAGGTATTACAGACACACACTCACACACATAGAGCTCAATGACACAGGTATTACAGACACACACTCACACACATAGAGCTCAATGAAGCAGGTATTACAGACACACACTCACACACATAGAGCTCAATGACGCAGGTATTACAGACACACACTCACACACATAGAGCTCAATGAAGCAGGTATTACAGACACACACTCACATACATAGAGCTCAATGACGCAGGTATTACAGACACACACTCACACACATAGAGCTCAATGACGCAGGTATTACAGACACACACTCACATACATAGAGCTCAATGACGCAGGTATTACAGACACACACTCACATACATAGAGCTCAATGACGCAGGTATTACAGACACACACTCACACACATAGAGCTCAATGACGCAGGTATTACAGACACACACTCACACACATAGAGCTCAATGACGCAGGTTTTACAGACACACACTCACACACATAGAGCTCAGTGACGCAGGTATTACAGACACACACTCACACACATAGAGCTCAATGAAGCAGGTATTACAGACACACACTCACACACATAGAGCTCAATGACGCAGGTTTTACAGACACACACTCACACACATAGAGCTCAATGACGCAGGTATTACAGACACACACTCACACACATAGAGCTCAATGAAGCAGGTATTACAGACACACACTCACATACATAGAGCTCAATGAAGCAGGTATTACAGACACACACTCACACACATAGAGCTCAATGAAGCAGGTATTACAGACACACACTCACACACATAGAGCTCAATGACGCAGGTATTACAGACACACACTCACACACATAGAGCTCAATGACGCAGGTATTACAGACACACACTCACATACATAGAGCTCAATGACGCAGGTATTACAGACACACACTCACACACATAGAGCTCAGTGACGCAGGTATTACAGACACACACTCACACACATAGAGCTCAATGACGCAGGTATTACAGACACACACTCACACACATAGAGCTCAATGAAGCAGGTATTACAGACACACACTCACACACATAGAGCTCAATGACGCAGGTATTACAGACACACACTCACATACATAGAGCTCAATGAAGCAGGTATTACAGACACACACTCACATACATAGAGCTCAATGACGCAGGTATTACAGACACACACTCACACACATAGAGCTCAATGACGCAGGTATTACAGACACACACTCACATACATAGAGCTCAATGACGCAGGTATTACAGACACACACTCACACACATAGAGCTCAGTATTCGAGGAGAACAGGTGCACGCACACTCACATGCACACGGTAAAAACATACGATTTTCCAAAAACTCCACGCGCACAGCCAACACACTCTCACACAGACTGAATATGAAACTCATACACACTTCATCTGTGTCATTTTGTGTTTCCAGCTAGCGCTTCAGTCTCGACTGTGTGACACTACCCGTATCGGAGAATACCACCCAGCAAGAGTGCGATACACACACATGCTTGACACACACTCTGATTCAGATGATGAGGACAGCAACGTCCTCTTTTACAGCCCAAATGGACCCTGAAAGAGAGGAAGGGAGGTGGAGAGACACAGGGACAGGGAACGACAGAGAGAGGCAGAGAAGAAGAAAGGGAGAGTCCATGAACAGAGAGAGAGAGAAAAAGAGAGAGGGATGATGAAAGATATATAAGGGGCTGTTTAAACAGCTCCTCTCTCCTCATATCAGCAGTTTTGATTCAGATTTCAACAAAGTTTATTCGTTTATTATTGGTTTATCTGAATGCCTTTTTTTAAAAAAAAAAAAAAGTATTTTGTATTAAATTCAACTGGAAATTTCCGACTTGAATTTTTCAGATTTCAGCATGTTGTATTAAATATTATGTTTATTTATGGAACCTTTGTACAAAATGTGCTTTATATTTTTGTATGATCACTTTAACATGGATTTACCAAGTTATTTCCCACTGATTGTGTGTTTCTTTGTGTGTGTGTGTGAGAGAGAGAGTATGAAATACTGCCGGGATCAAAGTGCTCCTAAATCATCTTGCACTTCAAAGTTTTCTGAAACATCTGGACTCCCAATGTAAGCTGATCACATTAACTACCATGAGTCACTGAGTTAATGTTAGCCGTATTCCGTCCGGATTTATACACCACCTGTGCGCAAACTAAGGAGGCTGTTGTTAGCATGTTGAATCACTGCTCCCACAGTCCATGGAACACATTCACTCTCATCTGTGCAGCTGTTTTAAACGATTTTCACAAAAATTATGATTTTTCTTCCTAGCCTACTTCATCTCCAATCCGTCAGTCATAGTATGGCGACACGCCCATACCAGAGACACAGTGTGATACTTCCACACAGTGGACACATTTGACATTGAAGAATGTATACAAGTTAAATGTGAATGCTCTTCTTTCCTGAGTACTTTAAATGTACAATTTAGCCAACGGTGCAGACAAAAATCAGACAAAAACCAAACTAACTGTCTTCGCGTGAAGTGGAGATGCTTAGTTCAACAAGAAAATTAAAATACTTTTATAATCAGCCGTTGTAAATACCACATAACTCTGATTGGCTGACTGAAATACCCCAGCTTAAATTCAGCCAGCCACTGTGCAGTGCGCGTAGTGTGGAGAACAGCGTTATGTCAGTGTGCGGTGCATAATCCGTTGGATACGTAACAGGCGCTGCTCTGTTTCATAAATGTTACGGTAATACGGGACAGAACAGCCTGAGACGGTCAGAAATAACATACGTGTATATATCTCAAGAACTGCCTTCTGCTATTGTTAGACAGTATAACGGTCAGTTTGCTGTGGTGCGAGGCATCACAGTAGGGGATCCATTACGAAATGGTGTGACTTATGATAAAAGGTAAGATTCTTTTCTCTCGCTAAAGGGAAAAATGTTTTAGCTTTGATTTGGTCATTTTAACCAAACGGTATTTCCGTCGTTCCATACAGACAGAAAGACGCAAGCAGGGTGAGTGTGTGTCGGAGTTAATGCACGGCTCTTACTGTTTTGTAAAATATTGTAGAAGTCCGCTCTGGTTTACCTAAATGCGTATTTCATAGTTGTACGACTGATTTAATAATCGTCAGTTCCGTTCGTAGAAAGTAAGCGCATCCCTGAGGGAGAATCAAGGGTCTACTTTGCGATGCTGTCATGACGGAATTAAATAAAATATGTGTGGTGAAGTGTCCGCAACCATTCTTTCTCTTTCTTCGACCAACATGAAGAAAACCATTCTCTCTCTCTCTCCCTCCCTCACACCCACACGCTCACACATAGCCAGTATCTATGTGGTGAAGAAGATAGCTGCTTCCATTAAAGAAGGAGAAGCATCCGAGCAGCCTGTCTTCACACCATGTAGTCTGGCTCAAGGTAAGATATGTTCCATCAGTTAAATAGCGTGCGTGTGTGCCCCAACAGACACAAACCCTGAAAAACTTTTTCGTCGTTGTTTATCCGTGCAGAGAATGAATGATATTTTAGATATTTATTGTATGTACCATATTCTTACACAGCCCTCTCAAGTTGTGCGTGCATATGTATATTGTGTGCTTCATGTATGTAGGAGTAAATATCACTTCTGTGTATATGTATGTGTTTGTGTCAGACACTAAGAAGGAGCACTCTGGATCAGAGCCAGAATCAAGGTTGAACCTTGATCCTGATGATGCAACTGGGTCAGCTCCATCCACACAGATGGTTCAGAAGTGTGGATCCTGAGGTTAAAGATCACACTGCTGCAGGACCTTGGTCACGGGTAGTAAGACATCCCTGACTACCTGAGGATGAAGAGAAAGAACAAAAAAGTGATGATGTGATGATGACTGTGAATTTTTAACCGAGGTCTGCTCAGTGTGACTGTGACATATTAGGTGCTTCCATTCTCTCTTTCTACTCCCCCTCTGTCAGGTGCAGTTTGTGATAGTTTGTTCATCAACCTCTGTATCAGGGGCTGTTCAGACTTGATGTAATTGCAGCTGAAATGTCCTCTTCTACCAAACTGTTATACATGCATGCACAAAGACTCATATGCACACATTCCAAACACACTCTGACTACTGCCAGATTCAAGTTGTATCTTTAAACACTTGCACAAAATAACTGACAAATGTTCACAGAATGTTTCCAATAAAATGTGAACTGTTGTAACAACTTTTGCTTTTGAAACACTTTTCTTAGTGTGTGTGTGTCTGTGTGTAAGAGAGAGCGAGACTCTGCAGGTATATTCGATTTCTTATATTGTGTGACTGAACATGGCCACGTACTTTTATTCACTCACTCACTCGCTGATTATATAAGCCGCTTATCTTTATTAGGGTCGGGGTGGGTGCTGGAGCCTATCCCAGCATTCATTGGGCTAAAGACAGGGAAACACCCTGGATAGGTCGCTAGTCCATCGCAGTGCTCTCATTCAGTCACTGAAAATTTCATTAAAACCGTTGTTATGAGATCAGCGGTTTTACACGCAGCTAAGACGCCCTAAAAACAATTTTACAGCAACAGTCAGGAACAGGGTACGAGTGTATGGGAGAGAGTTTGTGTAAGTAAATGTACTTACTAAAACGTTCCTCTCGGCGGCGCCATTGATTTTATAATTAAGACGTCTACAACGGGTGCGCGTGGAAGAGAGTCATTTCCGTTTTACAGAGGAAGTTGACAGTAAGGAAATTTATACAAACATTCATGTGCATTCCCAACGAATTCTGACAGCTCTGGATTTTATTTATTTTAATTCTGTTCTTTTGTTTCATCCATTTTATTAACCACCTGCATCTGTCATGTTCACGGATTTCCGATAGTGCCTTGGTGTTAAGTGTGAGTATTAAACTAAGGGAATGGTAACGGGTCTAAACAATTATTTGTGAGCAGTCATGTACATGAACGGAACTGTTTGTTTTGGCGTGAAACTGATCATGCGACGCTGCTACAAATTGTTATTTTGCTCAAGTTCTCATCATAAAATCATAGCTTTGCAGCCTGTAGCGCTAATTCACATTGTGTCCATGGTGTATGTACCGGCAGCCAAGAGAACTCAATATGCACCAAACTGTGCTGATAAAGTTATGTCCGTTGTGGATTTTTTTGTGAGCTTTACTGACTTTGTTGCTCTGATTTGGTTAGAACTGCATTTGTATTGCAGCGTTCTGAAACAATGCAGCCGCCACAAGTCAAAGCGGTGGGACTTTCTTCTTCAACGACAAAATTAAAAGGAGTTAAAACAAAGAGTTAAAAACGGGAAAAACGGAATCTTTTGCGCTTCTTAGACTATGCTGTCTTTGGCGACTTAGAACCGTGAACTAGCACAGTAATACTGCATGAGTCGTCCTTACATCTGTCTCTGTCAGTAGGCAGTGATGGAGCAGGGGAATGGTGGGATATCTGTGCTGCCAGAGTGTCATGGAGGGATGGCTATAGACCGGAAAAGAGCTCTAACCATCTCCCCCTCGACCGAACTGCTTGATAATAGACGGGTACACATTACTATAAGTTCATCAATCCTTCAATCCATTCATCCAGCAACAAAGCAATATAAACAGCACAGCATGACCATGTAGTTATGTGACTGATTTACAAATGTGTGTGTATATGTTTCTTATTGTCAGACTGGTAGTCCTTTCAAAATCCCCAAGAGTATTCACTCTGTGGAGCGTGAATCACCTAGCCGTCAGAGAAAGAGATGCGCAAAGGTGAGAGTGGGAGTGAGAGAAAACTTGTGTTTAATGGCTAAAATACTCTACTTTGTACCGGTACTCCCATTGCTGCAATGAATGAACTTTTACTGATCAAAACTCACTGTTTGTTTGTTTGTTTGTGTATGTCTCTTAGATTCACTGGACTCAGTTGGCCTCAAACACAGAAACTGTTAAGCACCATCAGCACAGTAATGGAATCCGTCTATCCACCTACGATCAGCTCAACAGGTACTACTCTTTACCTCTTTACACACACGCGTGTGTGTGCGTGTATGTATATATATAAAAGGGTGGAACGGTTCTGAAATTGCGACCGAAACCGCGATACAAACGTCCACGTTCTGGAAGACAGAACCACGACACCCCCCCACCCCCTCAACCCAAACTCCAACCCCAACCCCACCACTGCAGGTGCAGCTTGTTGAGCTCTCATTATGTTACTAATGTAACAAAACTCATTTTCCATTTCAAAATAAACACTATAACACATGTAAATTCCGAATTTATTGTTCCATTTAAAGTTTTGGCAAGCTGTACATTTCGTAAAATTAGGGTTGTAACGGTACATGTATTTGTACCGTACTGTTCGTTGCAGGACGTTTGGTTCGGTACGCGTTGTGATCTGAGTGAATATAGTCTAGCTTTAACCCCGCACGTTACATGCATAACTTTTTTGTGATCTGATTGTCAGTCGACCGAAACGTTAGCAAATAAAGTGATACTTGACAAGATACAGTGTGCCCTCTCTTCTACCTTTCTGTGTGCGGAACTAAAATTAAAAACTCAGTGTTGTCTCTGATTCCATAATGGAACCGTAACTTAGCAACTGAATTAGCACTTGTTCAGTGATGCAGCCACAAAAAAAAAAAGGGGGACCGCAAAGCCAGAGCTTGAGGACCCTCCTGTATCCTTCAGGTCTCCTGTTTGGGAACATTTCAGTTTTCCAGTGAGCTACAGTAGCAATGGACAAAGACAAGTGGATAAGTCGAAGGCAGCGTGCCGGCATTGGTCAGCTGAGATCAGGTATGTTGCTGGCAGTACGTCGAGCATGATTACTCATTTGAAACGGCATCACCCAAATGTGAATATCACTGGTACAAGGAAAAAACAGATCGAGTGCAAACTGGAAATTATGGCCAGTTTGACACTGTTTACAAGTTTTTACAAGTTCATAAGTTTACAATTAAATTCATAATAAATGAAAGGAAATTATGTTTTGCATGTCTTTTTTTCACTGTACCGAAAACGTACCAAACCGTGACTTTAAAGGCAAGGTATGTACCAAATCGTGACTCTTGCGTACTGTTGCACCTCTAATGCAATCGTTTAGGAGTTTCTGGCTGAATCTGCTTTCAAGGCCGCCCGCTCCCACCCCACTTCGATGGCATGCACCATGGGAAGTATAGCTGATGCTACTCAGTTTGGGCTGGATCAGATGCCCTCAGTGAATACCTGTGTTGCTTCCCGGGTTGTTTCCCCAGATGAATCAGTGCGCCCCCCCCAGATACGTTGCCCAAGCTAGGCATGCAGGTGCGCAGATGATGACATTGTCAGAGTCTGTAACCATGCAGCACGTATTGGTCGAATTGACAGTACTATCTCTAACTTCCTGTTAGCAGTAGAGTCATCCCTACAACAGGTAGGTGCAGATCCAGCTGTGAGGGAGGCAGTTGAGGCAGCACTCCATGGACTGGGCTTCATTACCCAGGACCTGGGTCGTCTCGTGGCGGCTCTGGTGTGTGCTCGCTGCCAGGTCTGGCTCTTCCAAACCCTATTGCCAGATGCACGCAGAGCTACACCGTGGGAGCTTCCCTTTGTACCCAGCGATTTGGTGCGTTAGATGCGTTAGAAACATTGGGCTCTTGTGTCTGAGTCATGAAGGCAGCAGGGACACATGTCACAGACAGTGCATTTCCAAACACCGCAATATCCTACACCATGGCGAGAGCGTCCTTTGCCATAAAGTGCTACACCCCCTGTGCACAGGCCACACAGACACACTCCCAGGGACTAAGCCCCTTTTCCTTCCCAGCCACCCCAAATGCGCCCCCTCCACTAACACTAACGCAAAACCCACCTGTGCCCTCTGCTGAGGGCCAGGGGACGATGGTTGGACTGTATTCAGTATCCCAACTGGCTGCATGGGCCGAAATAACCTGAGACCCATGGGTTCATATGACAATGTCAAACGGTTATGGGCGACAGTTGAAACATCAGCCTCCCCCAGGGGCCTGCCTCAGGCCTACGATTGACTAAATTATTACTTGAAAAGACTGCTGTTTAAAATGTTACACACCACTGATGTCCTGAGAGTAATCTCCCCAAAAGAGTGGTTCACAAGTCTCAACTTAAAAGATGCGTAATTCCATGTCCCCATCACCCAGGCCCATCGTTGCTTTCTCCGTTTTGGCTTCCAGGGCTGTCTTTACCAGTTCAGAGTCCTACTGTTCGGCCTGTTTCTGGCTCCAGAAGTGTTTTTGAGATGCATGCAGGCAGCACTGTCCCCTCTCTGATGGAGGCGGGCATGAAAATCCTCCCCTACCTGGACGATTGGCTTGTCTGCTCCCTAACACAGGAACACAGGCTCGCAGACATAGCTGCCCTATAGCAGCATGTCACGAGACTGGAAAAGAGCTCACTTGTTCCAAACCAGACAATTCAATTCATAGGCATGGTGTTGAACTCACAAAACATGACAGCCACCTTATCACCATGGCACGTGATGGACATCATGACTTTAGTTGCACAAATTTGTCAGGGGGTGCCAACTACATTTCAAGCTGCTGTTACGCCCTCAGGGCATGCTTACAGCAGTGGCCCAGATTGTACCATTGGACCTGTTAGAGCTGTGGCCTCTGCAGGTGTGGTTAGCTCAACTTGACCTCGACCTAGTTCAAGACAAGAATACACTGGTACCCATCAACCAAGAGTGCATGTCTGCACTTCGTGTTTGGCGACAGTGGACATTTCTGACATCTGGTGTTCTGCTGGGCTGAACGCCCATGCGCAGAAGGGTGGTTACCACAGATGCCTCTCTCACAGGCTTGGGTGCAGTATGGCAACTCAGAGCAATCCGAGGCTCATGGAGCCGACAGCAGATGAAAGAGCACGTAAATCTTTTAGAGCTGGGAGCAGTGTGTTTAGCTCTCGGACATTTCTTGCCGTGCTTTGGGGCCGGCATGTGCTCGTCCGCTCAGACAGTATGACTACAGCGTACAACATCAGTCATTGGGGGAACACGTTCCCTGCCTGGTTTACGCTCGACACATTGCCTGTTGAAATGAGTGTTCCCCAGGCTAGCTTCACTCAAGGCAGTTCAACTGCCAGGGGTGCTTAACTCAGTAGCAGACTCATTACCCAGGCAACGTCCTAACCCGGGGGAGTAGTGGTTTACCCGCAGGTTGTGCAACAGATCTATTATGCAAGGCATTTATAGACCTGTTTTCTAGTAAGGAGTCCACCTACTGTTGCATGTGATTCCATCGCACAGCCGAGGACAGAGCAATGAGCTTGGATGCTCTAGCACATGATTGGCTGAACTGCCTACTGTATGCCTTTCCTCCAATTCCCCCTCTGTTAGAAGTGCTACTTCAAGTCTGCCAGTGCAATCATCAAGTTGTCTTATGCCGCTTTTCCACTGCATGATACCGGCTTGACTCAACTCTACTTGCTTTTTGGTACCTGGTACCTGGTTTGTTTTCCATTGCAGTTACTACCCCCTGGTGACGCAGCAAGAAACTGTCGTGACGTGTTCAGACATGTCAGCATATGTCTTCTCGTTCTGTGTTGCCCCATGCAGCTCTCACTGGATTTTTTTGTCGGCCGCCAATCTAAGGAACATCTGTACCTCTTCAATTGACCACGGCATGGTTTTGTAGACTGCCATTGTAATAGTTTACTGAATCGAGAATCGATCAGTGGATAGAAAATTTGTGGTCGCTATAGTAGCTTGGCATTTTTAAAAATGGCAGGTGACAATTCTCTCTGACCAGTCAGTAGTCTGCAGTGTTTTCACGTCACGTTCTGGTACCTACTCAGCTTGCTTGTAACCATGATGGAGTAGGTATGAAAAATAGTAACGGGTACTAGATTTGCCTAATGGAAACCCAAAAAAGGCAAGTAGAGTCGAGCCAGTACCATGCAGTGGAAAAGCGACATTAGTAGCTCCATGATGGCCAGCGAGGCCATGATTTGCACTACTTTATTCACTGTTGCAGGGAACTCCATGGCAGTTACCTCCGAGAGCAAATCTACCCTATCAGATGGAGGGCAAGGTGTGGCACCCTTGCCCAGAATGCCTCCAGCTATGGGTGTGGCCTCTGGGTCCTGCAAACTTATATTAGTCTGCAACTCTGCAGTTAAAAATACAGTTGGAAATTCAAGGACTCCTTCAACGAGATTGCTGTACGCAAACTGATGGAAAGTCTTTGCTAACTGGTGTGATGCTTCAGGCACTTCACCAACACACTGTTTGGTGCCTTTAATACTGAGGTCTCTTCAGCAGCTGAAAGTAAATCCCCCTCTACTGTGAAAGTGTATAGGTGATTGAACCTACCCACTGGGGAGCTCCCCTGAGAAATACACACCTTCAAGGGCTTTTTTTCTGTTTGTATTTCCCACCGCCAGTGGGAACCCTGAAGTGACGTAAACTGGCTGATGGTTGGTGTAGCGATGCTTTAGTTGTCGTGGTCTTTTATTTTCTTGTTGTCCTGTTTCAGCTTCTTGATTTTCTCTCTACATTGCTTCACTGTGTGATGGATGTGTAATGTAGCAAGTTGAGAGGAAATGCTAGCGAAGATTTTTATATTTCGCTTAGACATGTCAAAATCGCGTTGTATCTCCTCTGTCACATATAGGCTGAATGAAACCTGGACTTCGCTGTCAGTCCATATCGTTTTTCTTCCCACTTTTTAATGCAAGAGATGTTGTTTACACGGCTAACATTTTACACAGATTTTTAAAAATGGGATTGCAATCACCGTACACTTATGTCACTTGTGGTTCCACTTGTGCTGAGAGTGTACTTGTCCTGAAGTAGGGGCTAAAAAAGTCTCTTAAAAGGTGTTCTAAGAACTACAATCATCTTCATTTCCTGCTGTGTGGACACACAAAGAGCGGGGTATTTCCTCCAACAGTTCTAAAAACTATGAAAAAGTTCCTCTGGTCCGAACGCACCTTATGTGGCTGCTATTTCTGCCAGGCATGATAAAGTGGAGTGTTCAACTATCGGTTCACACAGTCTGCTCTGTAGTTTTCTTAGAAATGCACAGTGCCTTCACCCATACAGAGCCCCTTGCAGCCCCCAGTGGGACTTCCACTGAGTGCTGGACACTTTTAGCCCTTGGCTCAGGCAGACTTGAAATTGGTCTCTTTGAAAACTGCTTTCTTATTGGCTGTGGTCTCTGCAAAGTGACTTAGTGAGTTACATGCACTTTCTATCAGCCCAAACTGCTTGAGATGGAAGTCAAACTTCTCTGGTGTCACTGTGGCCAAATCCATCTTTTTTACTGAAAGTCCTGTCCCCATTCTTTGTCAGTTGATCTTTCATCTTATGCAGATGACACTGATGAGCAACACTCTACATTATGTAGCCATGACAAAATCTGTATGGCATTTTGATCAGCTTTTCGTGGGAGACACACCATTGGTGCACCAGCGTCTAAGCAGCGCCCTTCACATTGGGTTTCAGAATTCATATCTCTTGCATATAAAGCAACAGGTACTTCTCTCCCAAATTGTGTTGTTTGCCACAACACCAGGAGCCTTTCTGTATCATGGTCTGCTCTTAGAGGAATACCACTCTCTGAGACCTGGGCGGCAGCAACATGGTCCAACCCTTAGGAAAACCAACAAGGCTTTATAGGGTCAGTGTGGCCTTGCCTAAAGGCTCAAGTTCTGTTGTCCTTTCAAATTCAGTTCAGTCCTAGTGGGGCGCGTTTGTCCTCCTAACTGTGCTGGTATAAGTCAAGATAAGATTTTTGCTCCGTCAGTTTTAACTCTAACCAAATCATAATGAAAACATTGCTTTTGTACCTGTGTATGATTGTGGCCAGACTACTACCTGCTTGTGTGAATGCTTGGTTAGTGTGTGGAAAAAACTTGTCTTGTTGTCTCTTCGGGGGAGGGCGAGGGGTAAAATAACTATTCAGGGAGTGGATTGATGTGTTGTTGAACTTATTGTTGAGTGCATGCTCAGTGCCGATGCCCAGTGAGAAAAGCGTAGTTATCGAGCTAATCTTACAGTGGATGTTAGAATATGGCTTAATGAGCCAAAACACCTCTGTTGCTGCTTTTTCGGACAGCACTCCTCAAATAAAAACCGCTCTGTTGAGCCATAAGAAGTGTAAACATCAGCCACTGTTGCCCCAGCTAGCAGCGCCTCCTCCAGCTCTCAGCACGTCCCCATGGATGACCTTGGAACAGAGTCTCCTCACCGAATATCCACCGCCGAATTTTGGTGGCAAGAACCGATCATTTCATAAACAGTGGTAGTCAGGAAGGGAACGGTTAGAATACTCAGTGTCTTTGAATGCAGCCATCTGCTTCCCCTGCTGAAATTTAGCTCTGGGTCGGATAAAGCTTTTGTGCTATCAGGCTACAATAATTGGTGGTATGCGATGAAGGGCAAAGAGCATATAAAATGCATGACTCTTTGGAAGGAAAAAAACCAAACATGGTGCAACAGGAACCGAGGTGTCAACGTTAGTGAACGCTGGACAGCTAGAGAGAACTCGGTTGTACATGTCTGCCTGAGGAAAGCCCAGTTGAACCAGCTAGCATGTGAGTGGGATCTTACTTCAAGATTCGAAGTTATTTCAGAGGTTCAACTTAAAGTCAAGGCGATTACAGCTTTTCTTAAATGGTAGGATGATGTAAATTTTTGACAAACTCCAACCCTTTCATATTCTTGGTGTGTTTCACATGTAAGATAATAGAACTATAGGGTGCATGATTATTCTACTTATATTTTTGTAGGCCTTCATGCTCCCTCCCTCTATGTGTGTGTGTGTGTGTGTGTGTGTGTGTGTGTGTGTGTGTGTGTGAGAGAGAGTTAAATGGTAGTAGCAGGGAGAGCTGAGGACAGTACAGGAGAAGTAAGAGAGTGACAGAGAGTGAGGATAGGCGAGGAGCCTGTGGAAGTAGGGGGAGTCAGTGGACAAGGCATTAGGGTGAGTGAAATTCCAATCTCTGGCTGCATTGTTTTTTATTATGTCCATACAAGCCTGCATCACGGTAACTCAGACCAATCTAACTTTAGAAAACGTTGGCCCCCTTGCAAACCTCAAATGCCCCCTCTGTCATTGCACCCTGCAGCTAGCCCTGAAGGAAAGGAGGCTCAAGAGAGGATGGAAGGAACTAGAGCAGGCTAAAATGTCTACTCTCTCCACACTCTCCACAGAGCTTGCTGATAGAGGAAATTGATGAGGACAAGAAAAAATTTAGAACCTGTCATAAAACAGTGGATAAAGATAAATGGGTGGTGTCAAAGAGTTGGGTCTGCTTTGAAAGAGTTTGAAGAGAAGGTAAGAAAGCTGCTGAAAGAAGGAGTGAAGACTAAAGAAGAGATAAAGAAAGAGATGGGAATAAAAGAGATTAGAAGAAAGAAAAAGCTCCAGCTGCTGGAGACAGTTCGGGTACTAGGCCAGATGCTCTGTTTGCTCTCTCTGTTTTTGCTTTTTGTGTTTTTTGCTTTGTTCCACTGGCTATACCAGCCCTGTTCTCTAAGGCATTTTATTTACTTCCATTGCACATTCTCTTGTACTCTTTTGCACTGTTACATTATTTATTTATTTATCTACCGCATCAACACTCGCCATATATACAGAACCCTGTAGCTCAAGCCTTAGTATCCCTTGTTTATGTATGGACAGGCTATTTATACATGTTAACTTCATCTTATTTTATTTTACTGTGTTGTATTTTTATTTTTATTCTGTTGTGTGTATTGCTCAACCTGACTGTGTGTTTAATTGTATTGTGTGGAGCTACGGGATACCTAAATTTCCTTCGGGATCAATGAAATATCTCTCTATCTCTCTATCTCTCTGTCTGCTTATACTAATAAACTTCTGTCAATTCAACTACTATTACACTACTACTTCTATTACTATTACTGTCTCTACCCATAGTGCTACTACAACTACTAGTGCTGCTGCTCAAGTTTATTTTCATACATCATTCTGAATAAGTAATTTATTACTGTGGAGAAGCTACATTGCTTATCTCTGTACGACACTCATTCATCCTTACTGGTAGCATGCACACCAATCATATTGCGCTCAGACACGCAAAGTAACTCTCGCATAGACTACTGTGGTGTCTCTCACAGACGCACACACACTCCCTCTTAACCACGCTGCTCTCTCCTTATCGCTCATACCCCATCTGCTTTCCCCTTCCTCCTCGCCCCTTCCCTTGAACACACACACACTCACGCTCACACTCACACATGATTGATGATTGGCTGTGAGGTAGCTTATTTTTTCTTCACTGGTTTATCAGAGTAGTAAATAAACTAGGGCTAGCCTCAGTTCACGGACACTGAAACTCATTTTACTGTTTCTAACTGTGTTAAGAGGGGCTTTATGGATCCTTTGGTAATGTGTGTATTATACATTGTGGTTAAATTTATGTGTATTGGTTTGATATCACTGTGTGTTTTTTGTCATAGATGGCAAATGTTGAGGCATTGGTGTATTTTGATGTAAATTGTTTAATATAAGTATTTGGATTAATTAAAAAAAATTATTTGCCTGTGTTTGTGTATAGGCATCAGCCACGGGTGATTCTGACTGATATTCTGCAGACTGAGGAGGGGCGGAATTACTTGAGACGATGTGAAGATGATTGGCAGGGGAAGAACAAATCAAACCACAGGGACAGCACCCCAGACAAGCACTGCAAACAGAAGTACTCAAAGGAGCACAGAGACAGGAGAAGGAATAGTCCAGCTCAGACCAAACCGGTCCACTTTCCATCTAAAGACCTCAAATGGACACAAAACAAACAAATGGTTCTTGTCTCAGAGAGCCAAACTGATCGTGTATTTTCTGAAGAAACAAAATCATGTATTTCTAAAGGAACAGATAAGACAAAGCAGCCTAACGTAGTCAAACCCACAGTTTCATGCTCAGACTCACAAAATCAATCATGTCTACCTAAAGCTATCAGCTCTTTTCAACCCAAACAAATGGAGTGCCAGACCGCCAGGGATTCATGTCCACTTTTCCTTGAGGAGAAAGACCAGCATACGTGTGAAACAACCTCCCTTAGACAGACCCAGACAGATTTCTCTGGAAGAGAGAAAGCAACTCCTGAGCAACCTGAACTGGTTCTTCTCGCTGATGTGGAGGACGCAGACTTAGTGTATGAGGTAAGGTTGCCAAAGAGAGCTGTACTTTCAAAAGGTACATTTTCTTTTTCAGAGTTTGCCTAAAAATTAATTTTGTTTACCACAGCAACTGAAGATCGTTCCTTGTGTTTTTTAGAAGGCTTTTTATGTATTTGGGTCTGTTGGAACTACTAAATGCTTGATATATGTGTTTGGTTATAGTTTGTTTACTTACCTAATTAGGTGTATGTATGCTAGAGTCATGTTGTAGTTCAGTTCAGTTTACTTGTATATTTCTTTGAAAATGAGTCACATTTGGCACTGGTATTGACATAATGTGTAGTTGGCATATCCATAGTCACAGATTGTCAAGATTCTTTCCTCGTTTACAGTTGATATGTCATAGTTTACGTCTGACAGTGATAACAGAATTTAAATTTTAAACTTGACTGAACTGAACAGTCCTTCATTGAGGAGGGCTCTCATAATGTTTATTTTTTGTGATAAAATTCACACCACTGTCGGAAAAAACCTCTGCTTGAGCCATGGCAAAATTCAGGATTAGATAAACAACTTGATTTTTCTGCAGGTAGACGTCAGAAAAACACCAAGAAAAAGAGACATGACAAAGTGTGTGGAGGAGAGAGATAACGAGGAAGAACTTCCAGAGCTGGGGAATGAGGAGAGTGAGAGAAACGAGAGGACAGGAGGTGTATGCAGGAATGGAGAGGTGTTGGAGGAGATCAGGAGGACCAGAGGGAGTGTTTTACGGCTATCCAGTGGAGGGACTGAGTTACAGATGGAAATGGGTGAAGCTGATGGAAAGACTCCACCCAAACGCGCTCGGCAGCAGGACTGTGCTGATGAGTGTGTTCCTAATACAGGCTCTATCACAGCTTTCTCCTCACACGACACCACTCACCCAGACCATTCCTCAGACAACGCACATAACACGGGCCTCAGCAGACGTTTGTCCACAACAAGCTCCAAAGAACCCAGTGAGTCGTCTAAGGGTGTGTGTGTGTGTGTGTGTGTGTGTGTGTGTGTGTGTGTGTGTGTGTGTGTGTGTGTGTGTGTGTGTGTGGGTGCGTGCGTCACGTGCGCACGCATGCATGTGCATGCATGTTTGTGTGTGGGAGTTTGTTATTGGTATAGAAGGAGAGTAGGCCAAAAAAGAAGCTGATATCATCGTGCTGATATCTGGAAACACCTTTAAGATTTTGTGCTGCACTATGTCTTCCATAGCCCAACACCTGTCTTTCTTTCTGTCTTTCTCTCTCTCTCTGTCTCTCTCTCTTTCTTTCTCTTCCCCTCTCAGTTGTTGTTCTCTCCAGTGAAGAGGAAGAGGAGGAAGAAGAGAGCAGGTCAGACCCTCAGACACAAGAGGGCATCAGAGACACAGCAACGGCAGAACTGCACACACACACATATGTCTGTCAGACAAAGAGCCTACTGGGGACTCAAACACATAATGCAGAGATGCACACACAGGTGGGCAATACAGTCACACACACAGAGATACACACACAGGTGGGCAATACAGTCACAAATATAGACACACAAACACAGGTGGGCCATACAGTCACACACACAGAGATGCACGCTCAAATGGCCCATATAGTCATACATGCGCACACCACAGAGATATACAGTACATGGTAGGCAATGTGATCACGAACAGACACAATGCAGAGATCCACAAAATATATTATCCATTGAAAATACAATCATAAACTCATTCACTAAACATATCGCTACTCATACCTAACTCTCACAATACCAATTCATGATTGACAAATTTCCTCGTGTTATTTTTGTCTAAATATATAAACTGTGGATCTGCACTGGAATTTGAGGTAATATATGAATACTCATAAAGCTTTTTACATTTTTTTTTAATTATCCACAGAATTTGCCACTCAGAAATCAGTTCTGAATTTCAGACATCAAAGATTGTGATATAACATTCACACACACACTGTGTGCACAGTCTCTTTAAGAACAGTGTTTAAGAACTCTTTATAAGCATACCCCTGAAAATGGTTAAAAAATGTGTTACTGAAAACTAAAAGCAGCCAGCCAGTCAGCAGTCATTAACAGTTTTGTTCCTACAAGTCAAATGTGACTATGATGTGTCAGTCAGAGGTGGTAACCATGATTTTTATTTTTCCACCAAAACAACATTCTGTGAGCTCTCTCAGGTTAAGTTTCCAACTCTATTACTTAGAGGGACTTGGATGGGCATATCCTCTTGCTCACCACATATACGCACACACACATACAAACATACGCTCACGGGAGATAAAGGTGTGATTATTTGGTTATGTGAGGCTATGACCTCAGATAGAGTGTGTTTTGTGTGTGTGTGTGTGTGTGAGAGAGAGAGAGAGAGTATATGCCCTCTTGGAAAGGTGGAGGAGGGTGATTCTCATGGGGCAGAGTGTATCTGTGTGTTTGAACATTTACACATCAGCAGTTGAGAAACCAACTGGCAATTATTGAAAGGGCTTCACAGCTGCACAAAGGATCACTGATGCATGTCATGATGTGTTTGTTGAACTGTGTTTGTGTATGTTCCCTGACCCAGGTTTCTAGTCTCGTTGACCCAGCCCTGGAAGGTTCCCCCATAATGGATTTACCTTTCTCCACCCTCTTTATGGGTGGAGTCAAAGCCAAGTCCTCTGGTAACATTAAGGTAAGCTCAGCTTTTAGCTCTCTTCAGCTGTGCCATCCAGCAAGATCCCATCTGTAGAACAATGACGGCTTGTATTGATGATTGGGTATTGGACGGGCTTGAATATGTATGAAAACATTGCAAGTGGAACCCCACTCCAGTGAAACTGGAAGGTTTTTTTCTTAATATCTGACCTGTAAGAATAGCCTGGATTTTTGAAAGATCCAAGAACATTTGAAAGTCTCTTATAGCCTGTTATAAGAATACGTACAGAACTGGTCAAAATTATTAAAAACAAAATTAACAAAATTAAAATCAAAATTAACAAAACTTACGTTTAGTACTATTTGGTACTTAGATTACACAAATGCTGGTTATACAAGTAAGTAGTAGGCCATAACAAACAATTTGAAACTCTCAGACTACTGTGATGTAAATTGTTTAGCAAGATCTCGTTCAATATTTTGTGTGACCCCCTTTTGCAGCAATTACAGCTTGACATTTCTCTGGCATTGTGTCAATGTACCTCTGAGTTTTTTCAAATGCTTAATTGGTTCCAGTACTTCTGAAGCACATCCTACAGCAACTCCTTGGATTTTACTTTCGATCTGTCAAATTTTTCCTCCATGAAGTCCCATATTTGTTCCATGGGATTTAAGTCTGGGCTCTGGGGTCACCACTCCATCATTTTCAACGTTCCGGATCCCTTTTTCTTGCGCAAGTAGTTTCTACAGAGTTTGGATGAGTGTTTTGGATCATTTGGATCATTTGGATCATTCGTGAATCCTGGTCCTAGAAGGCACATTCCTGATGGAATTCCATGCCTTACTAGCAGGTTGTGGTACACCTTCTCGTCCATTGTTCTGTTGATTTTGACCAGGTCAAAAGCACAACAAATAGCACCCCAAACCGTTATATAAAATAAATAAATAAATAAGTGTCTGTGATCGCACACACTCACTGTGAACAGTGAATTTGTCCTCTGCCTTTAACCCATCCGACACACCAGTAGTGAACACACACACCAGACACAGGAGCAGTGGCAGCATTTCTTGCGCCCGGGGAGCATTAGGGTTAAGTGCCTTGCTGAAGGGCACACAGCCGTGGATGTTGGTACTGGGAATCGAGCCGGCAACCCTCCAGTCACAAGCCCGGTTCTCTAACCTCTAGACCCTTGCTGCCCACCATATTGCCCCCACCGTGCTTAACAGTAGGACAGAGACATTCATCAAGAAGCCTTTCACCAACCTATCTCCTTATAAACACCTTCCGTTTAGTTCTGAACAGTTAAAATTTAGACTCATCATGCCAGAGTGCCTTATACCAGTTCTCCTTGGTCTAGTCTTTGTGTTTTTTGGCGACAACAGTATAAATCAAAAGAAACTTCTGAAGTTCACCAAAAAACATGAAGACTGGACCAAGGAGGACTGGTATAAGGTACTCTGGACTGATGAGTCTAAAGCATGGTGGCGGGAATGTAATGCAAGAAGGTGTACCACAACCTGCTAGTAAGGCATGGAATTCCATCAGGAACGTGCCTTCTAGGACCAGGATTCACGAATCAAGAAGACAATGATCCAAAACACTCATCCAAACTCTGTAGAAACTACTTGCGCAAGAAAAAGGGATCCGGAACGTTGAAAATGATGGAGTGGTGACCCCAGAGCCCAGACTTAAATCCCATGGAACAAATATGGGACTTCATGGAGGAAAAATTTGACAGATCGAAAGTAAAATCCAAGGAGTTGCTGTTGGATGTGCTTCAGAGGTACTGGAACCAATTAAGCATTTAAATAACTCAAAAGTACACTGACACAATGCCATAGAGATGTCAAGCTGTAATTGCTGCAAAGGGGGGGTCACACAAAATATTGAATGAGATCTTGCTAAAAGATTTACATCATAATATTCTGAGAGTTTCAAATTGTTTGTTATGGCCTACTACTTAATTGTATAACCAGCATTTGTGTAAATAAAGTACAAAATGTAAGTTTTGTTTGAACAGGTATTTTAATAATTTTGACCAGTCCTGTATGTTAAATTACCATCATCTCCCAGGTCACACATTTTCTGAAGGCTTTTTTTTGTTTTTGTTGTTTAATGGTGTCATGTTCAGCTGGAGTTTGGGCTGAACACTGCTGTGTGTTTGGTGCTCAGGGCATAACACACTGATGAGGGGATTAGAGTGAAAAACTACTAACTGTATGAAAAACAAATTGGGTTTCAGGGTTTCCTCAATGAGGTAAGGAAAACTGACAATCCTAGCAACAAAACAGGAAAAAGACATTAATGTAAAAATGAAAGTTCAGGAACAGTCTTTGTTTGACGTCAAATCTGGACAATCTGGAAATTGGATCCCAAGAAGCAACAGATGTCAAAACATAGAACAGATATTTACAAGGAAAAATTGTGTTTCAGATACTTATTTGACACATGTTTTTAGTAGTAGCTATGTATAGGAAATTGTAAGAGATGGAAATGGTTTAATGATAACAACAGAGGAACCGGAGGAATGTGGTTTTGATTGGTGCATGTAACAGCTGTCAGCTGTACTTGAGCTCATCTTAAAGAAGACTGGTGTGTGTGTGTGTGTTGTGTGTGTGTGTGTGTGTGTTGTGTGTGTGTGTGTTGTGTGTGTGTGTGTGTGTGTGTGTGTGTGTGGTGTGTGTGTGTGGTGTGCGTGTGGTGTGTGTGTGTGTGTGTGTGTGTGTGTGTGTTTGAATATGTGTAACTTAATAGTTGATGTTTTTTGTCCTGCAGATCACAGTTGATAAGGTGTCTGTTCCACTAAAAGGTAAACACTGCACAAACACACACACTGCTGCATGTGGTCAAGTTATGTATGATCAGGTAAACGTGTATTTACAGGTGAGAGAGAGTGAAGGTGTAAATGCACTAGACATTTACTAAATACATGTGCTAGAGCACTGTGTATAGACCCTGTACTCATTACATGATGTTTGTTTGTGCTGGTGGTATATCATAGTCGTTGCATCTGGTATAAGTGTTTTGTGTTACTTTGCATTGTATTGTGTTGTCTGTCATGTTATTTATTTTGCTGAATCTTGTATATGTGGGTGCTGTAACAGGTCGAGTGTGTGTGCGCGTTGAATTAGTGTTGCATGGTGTGTTTGCGTGTTTGTAATTCTGTTATGTGTCTCTCAGACTCCACAGGTGCCGTGCTCACTGTTTCTTTGTTGATGTCCAGTGTACGGAAGTACAGTGCATGGGAAGGGTCACTGGCGCAAGGCACGGGATTGGTCAGCCAGGACGAAACCCTGCCTGCCTCTGTGCTCCTACTCTGGGTGTCTGAAACTCAAGCTCGTCGTCTACACAACGACCTGTCAGTCATTCAGCCAGGAACACAGCCAGGTCTTCATCTTCATCCTGTTATTTGAATGGCAGTTTTTTTTTTGTCTCAGTAAAGTCTGAATTTTGTGGTCTGAATCATTACACTCAATTAATTACATCTGAGTTTAATACATTTTAGTCAGTTCAGTTTAAGCTGATTTGTTTGATTCAATCTCAGTTTGATTAACTGAATTCACTGTGTTTGATTAACTTAATCTTGCTCATTGTATCAGATGGAGTACTTATTTCCTCCCCCCTCTCTCACTGTCTGTGTGTTCTTTGGTATTGATTCTGTGTGTTTATGGAACGATTCTCTGTTTGTGTGTATGTATGGTGTGGTCTGATACTGACTGTCTGCTGTGTGTGTGTGTGTGTGTTTGTGTGTGTGTGTGGGGTGTGAAACTGTATGCATGTTTATGTGGTTTATCATGCTCCCTGCGTGTGGCATGATGCTTTACGTGGCTTTTGGTGGTAATAACGGTGTGTGTACAGCGGAGGGCAGTGTGTGTGTGTTGCTGTGTGTGAGTGAGTCTCTGTGCGGTGTTCAGCGTGCTCTGTTGGGCTCCATTATGGACATTGTGGGTCTGAAACATGGCACCACGGAGCTCCTGTCCCCCCTCACACACAGCGACAGTCTACAGCAGCTCCACGACAACCGGGATACAAACCTCCTACAACTACTGTGCCCCACAGCCAGTACACACACTTCCAAGGTTAGAACCTCCACTGTCTGTGTACATATGTGTGTGTGTGTGTGAGTGTATCTGTGTGTATCTGGGTTCAGGTTTCAGTAATTGATATGGATTGACTGCTTAAAGCGAAATTAGTATTTGTCTCTGTATAAGTGTATGTAAATAAAATTGTGTGTTTGTAATCATAAACATGAGTGTGTCTGAATAAATCTATGTGTGTGTGTGTGTGTGTGTATTGACAGGAATCTGAGGTTCAGCCGTGTTACACACTTTGTCACAGTTTAATGAGGGGCTCTTACTCTGTCTCCATGGTGACCAGACCCGAAGCTGACTGGACACGCTACCGCCACAGAGGCCCAGCACGCAGGTACACACACACACACACACACACACGCGCGCGCGCACACACACACACTGTTGTCTGCAGATTCTAGCTGTCATACTCATGTCTCTCGTACTGGGTAATAGTAAAGTAGGAAAGAAACCCACAGGGAAATTAAATCTGCTAGGGATGTCTGTTCCCATCTGAACAGCTCAGTTACATCTTTGCATTACACATCTGCACACCGTATATCTACCTCAGTACACAGCTTCACACACACACACACACACACACACAAACCAAGCACAAGAGAAGAGTAAAATTGAGGAAGCGCCCTTTTTCTCTCTCTCTCTGTGTAGATTAATCCAGTTCCCGCCCCCACCGTCTAAAGGGGCCATTACTGTGACATCTGAGGACCTGGAGTGTTTGGACAGTGGAGAGTTCCTAAATGATGTCATCATTGACTTCTACCTCAAGTAAAATAACCACATGCATCAACACTGAAAACACTTCCACAATGCACATGCAAATAACAGCACACAACACATTCAGCAGTACACAGTTGCATGCAGGACCCTAGCCCTGCATGTATATGGATGATCATGTGTGTGTGAGCACATATCTGGGCTTTTAATGAATCTCACTTGCTGTGATAGTTGAGTTTGAACATACTAACAATGAGCCTATCAATGGCCATTAAAATAAGTTTGAATGTTTGAAACAGGTAGATCTCTACCTCATTCACTCCCGTTGACAGGCGTGAGAAACCTGTTGTTAGCATGTTATTTTGGCACAGAGGCTCAGTGTTTTAATGCTACCCACACCCTCATTTTTCAGATATCAACATCACTAGTATTACACACTGTAACTGCTGCATAATAATGTAGAATTCCATTATAAACTGCAGTTGGAAAGTCACTGGGCACCTTGGAAACAGTGACAATGTGAGTGAATGCCTCTGTCAGGTTTTGTCAGCACTACCACACATTCTTACGCACATCGTGTTTGGGTGTCACGCATCATGTTGTGTGACAAAATGACTCATTGTGACAAAGACATACAGACTGTGGATGAGCTTCATTAGGGCATGAGATATGTGATCTTTATGTTTAACAATGTCCATTACCCACATTCAAATATTTAACCTCACACTGCGGTCCTTGAAAGAAATGTCGTATATACACTGCAGTCTGGAGCTGTAAAAAAATTACATGAGTATGACTGTGTCTCCGCGTGTGGGTTTCAGGTACTTGTTGGTGTGTAAAGCTCCTCGTGAGTGTGTGGAAAGGTCTCACATCTTCAGCAGCTTCTTCTACAAGCAGCTGACACGCAGAGACAACGCCAACGAGGACTGCTCAAGTACCCCGTAAGAGAGAGAAGAGTGTTTGTGTGTGTGTTTATGACATTAAATGTAATGGTGTGTAAGGGTGTGTGCAGATATTCATGTATTTGTGAGTATATGTGTTTGTCGATGATACTCTGTGCTTATGGACAGTACATTGTATATTTGGCTGTTTATGTGTGTGTGAATAACTGCGTGTTTGTAAATGAGTGTTGTGCAACTCTGTGTTTATATAAGTGTGTTTGGGTATGTGCGCATGTGTTGCAAGTGTGTTTAAATCTCACATTTTTTCATTTATTAGTTTGCGTATGTGTGTTCTCAGCGCTCAGCACAGGAGACATCAACGTGTGAGGACGTGGACACGCCACGTTGACATTTTCAGCAAAGACTTCCTGTTCGTGCCTGTCAATCAAGAGTGAGTCAAACCCTCTGGGTGTGTCTTTTTGGGTGTTTTTGATGCATGACGGGTATGGATTGGTATGTGAGGCTAATTTTCCAAAGTGTGTAGATTATTTTACAGGGTGTGTGTTTTGAGTGTGCAGGGACTTTACTGTGTGTGTCTATATGTAAGTGTGTTTGTCTGGATGTGTGAGTGATGTAATATTGAATCCAGACTAACCTTGAATAAATGATAATGGCAGTTATGTATGTATGCTGTTTCCAACCAGCTGCTTGTGCCTGAAGGATTATCTGTGTGTATGTGTTGTAGAGCTCACTGGTACCTGGTGGTTATCTGTTTTCCTGGGCTAGAGAAGCCTCAGTTTGTGGAGTGGGAGAGCCCAGAGTTAGTGCAGAGTAATGGGGGAGAGAGCCCAGGTGAGTCCCAGGCTGAACCTGAAGCCCAGGAGGCCTGCAGGCCCAACCCAACGGATGATATAAGCACAGGTAAATTGCATCATGCTAAGTTAAGTAGAATGATTCATGTTGTAGACAAATGCAATAAGTCTAATTTACATTTCAATATAATTCACAATTTTCTTCATTTTTTTAAAAGGGAATACAAGGTCCAGCTGGTCCCCAAATCCTCTGGTAACTGAGCTCTGCAAAATTTACCTCAAAAGAATTATATACCACATATAACCAGTGTTCCACTCTTACCTCATATAATGCTCTCTCTCTCTCTCTCTCTCTCTCTCTCTCTTTCTCTTTCCCTCTCCCTCCCTCTCTTTCTCTCTCTCTCTCTCTCTCTCTCTCTCTTTTCTCTCTCTCTCTCTCTCTCTCCCTCACTTTCTCTCTCTCTCCATAGGACTGCACAGGGCAGACGTGTAGGCGACGGACTGTATTGAGAAGGTACATTCAGTTTTGTGCTAAAGTTTGAGTAGGGCGTGGGTCTGGGTGGTCTACGGCAGCTGTGAAAGACACTGTCAAAGCCTGACATGACCGAAAAAAGTGAAATTTATTCGTGAGAATACTTTGTTTTATATGATCATTAATAGCGTTATGTAGTTACGTAAAGTGATGTTATAGCAACGGTTCCTGTCCTGATGTTTTAACTGTCTTCCTTGGTTTTGCTGTCAGACCATGTATTCTCATCATGGACTCCCTGAAGCTTTCCGTCCATGAACGCATCTTCAAACTCTTACGAGAGTAAGTGACAGTGACTGGTGCTACGTTTATTTGACCTGTATTTATATTCGTTGAGAACCACTCTTCAATTTTAAGGGTGCAATGAGGACAGAGTAGGGACAGCGTGTAGTCAACATGTAGCACACAAGAAATTTGATCCAAAACAAGAACACTGACCTCGTGCAGATGGATTAAAGAAGTTTTAAAGGAGACATCTGTGATATCTCAGGAGTGCATCTGTTTGTTCCTGTCCATGACTGGTGAGAGTAGATGGTTAGAGTAATGATGTTTGTGTGTGTGTGTGTGTGTGTGTGTGTGTGTGTGTAGGTATTTGCAGGTGGAGTGGGAGGTGAAGAGAGGGGGACAGCGTGACTTCAGTCCTGATCAGATGGTGGGCTCTCACTGTAAGGTCCCCCTGCAGGACAACAGCAGTGACTGTGGCCTTTACCTCCTGCAGTACGCTGAGAGCTTTCTCCAGGTACTTTCTCAGTCAGTTCAGCACTGAACTTACATGTCAGTACAGTGTGTAGCCAAAAAATGTAATCAAGTTTAATTATCATCGTTGTCGTTTTTCTAACTTCAGTGTAAATTACATCAAATGTATGTCATAATGACAAAGAGCACTCATGGCAGTGTGTGGAAAAATCTCAGGGAGCTAGAAGGTAAATTGAGATAAATTAGGTAAGGTAAGGTAATTCAAATAAATTAGGTAAGGCAAAGCAATTCAAATAAATTAGGTAAGGTAATTCAAATAAATTGTTGCCTTTTATAGCGAATCTTACACAGTCACACTCATATACACGCACAAAACTACTCTCACACACAAATACAACACTTTTCCTAAAACTTCAAGCAAAACACCTAAAACAGACCTGTGCACACTCATGACTTTGACTTTTGTCCTCCAGGACCCAGTGGTGCATTTTGACCTGCCACTAAGGCTGGAGCGCTGGTTCCCACGGCAACAGGTTCGTGGGAAGCGTGAAGAGATTCGAGACTTGGTGCTGCACCTATACCGGCACCAGCAAGGGACTCTGGGAAATGAAGGCCAAGAGGACAGCACTGATGAAGGAAATGTAGTTCTTTAGCAGCAAACATTTTAAAGCTGTATTTATGAACAGTTCTAGCCCCCGCAAACTCTCAGGCTTTTTATAAGTTCCGTGCTTTTGTACTGATGCCAAAAGCTATGATTTAATTGTAATTAAAGTTTGTAGAATGACTCTTGTTTCTGTCTTCTCTGTGTGTGTGTGTGTGTGTGTTTGCGCGCGTGTGTGTGTGTGTGTGTGCGCGCGTACGTGCACACGTGCGTGCAGGGGGTGAGGGAGGGAGGGAGGGAGGTATGCGCGTCTGAGCACATGAGTGTGTACACGTGTGTGAGCCTTTTTGTGACTATATATAGCCCAGACAGTTGAGTTTGTGACATGGTTTAGAAAAAAAGAGGATTTTAAACAGATCACCTAGTTGGCTTAGAATGAGAGAGAGTGTAGAGAGAGTGTGTGTGGAGAATTAGAGAGAGTGGAGAATGAGTGAGAGTGTGTGTGGAGAATTAGAGAGAGTGGAGAATGAGTGAGAGTGTGTGTGGAGAATTAGAGAGAGTGTGGAGAGAGTGTGTGTGAACACTCGTGAAAAGGGTCTGTCTGAGACCATTCCATGCTCAGAAGTAGATAGATTATGTCCAGATTTGTTTGAGTCTTACATTTGTGTGTGTGTTGTATATGTATATATATACAACATGTGGGCATGTTGTGTATATGTATATATATACAACATGTGGGCATGTTGTATATGTTAGTGAGTGAATGTATGTAGGTGTTGCGTGGTAGATAGTATGGTTGTGTCCTGATTGTGTATATTTACGTGTTTTAGAGGTGTTGATTTTGATCTGATTGTCTTGTGTCCATCCCTCAGTGACGTAACGGGTGGGATAATCTGACTGGAGAAATGCCATGTGTTTGTGTGTTAATTAAGTCTGATCATATAGTTAGTTTGGGATTAGACTGAGATTACGCAGACCCACTCCAGCCTTAGTCCACCAGACTTAGACAGTATTAGTCCACCAAAGGATAATTTCCACTCCTTTTTTTTGGGTTGTCTGTGCGTGTGTGAAAAAGCAAATCGGCATTCTCAGCGGGAGCATGTGAAATCTGTGGGTGACATTGAGCTCCTGCATCCTAATTTAGAGATTGTGGATAAATGAACAGTGACTGTAGTTACGAGCCATGTTTCCCTGCGCTATACACACACCTGCTGCACCAGGTCAAATTGCTAAGTACATTAGTGAGTTCAGTTTCCCATCATTATCCTGTATTAACCCATCACTCCTGACCTGCAGTGGACTGGTCCCTCTCACAGGGGGCCTAAGATACCTGAGTGTGTGGTAGTGTATCTGTACAAATTTGCAAGATTTTCACAGTATTAAAGTATTAGTGATAGGGACTAAACGTATAGACACAGCCTTCAAAAGTAACCTTAAACCCAAACTCAAAAACTTCAGTCAGTGGTGTAAAACATGCTTAAATTTCTAGTCAGGCTTACTTGTGGTTCTTTTAACCATAGACATGATCACAAACTACTCTTATAGAATCTGAGCCCTAATACCCCCTGTGAGAACAGAGAGTGCGGTGGCTAGGGAAAAAGTTCCATAGGCTTTAAATAAGGAAGGGCACCTTGAAAGGAGCGCAGTCTTTTGGTTGTTAATGATGAGGAAGCTAAGGGCTTTGCAAAGGCATGTGTAATGTAAATATCTACTCCTACTTCTGATCCATCACATTTTTGCTGGCATTATGTCTGTGTGTGTGTGCATATGTGTGTTTGAGGGGGAGGAAATTTGAATGAGTCTCAGAGACCTGTTATTCTATGCATCTCTCTCTCTCTCTCTTTCTCTTTCTCTTGTTCACTATCACTGACAGAATGAAAGAATTGATTCATCAGATCAAACATGAATGTTAAAATGAGGCAGGCAGCATGGAGACCACAGGCATGTGTGTTTGACTCTTGAGCATGCTGGCTCTCTACTGATGTCCCCTTTACTAACTCCAGAGGTGTGTGTACCATGGAAAATAATCATAGATCATTCTAGAGTGTAAACTGAGCACTCTCTGTTTGGCTCTCTCCCTTTCCCTCCCTCCCTCCCTCTCCCTCTCTCCCTCTCCCTCTCTCCCTCTCTCTCTCTCTCTCTCTCCCTCTCCCTCTCTCTCTCTCTCTCTCTCTTCTCTCTCTCTCTCTCTGCCCCCCTTTCTCTCGCTCCACTGCCTCTAGTTACCTCTTGACGAGCTGCTCTATAGGATTACCAAACAAGATTAACTGAGTGTAAAAAACTCATCCCACATCCATCTGCCTGCCTGAGCTCTGGTGCCTCCTTAACCATAAGAAAACACACACGCTCTCACCACAGCTGTGGACTGATAAATTGATAAGGTTACCTGTAATTATTGGAGACTGAGTGGAGATATTTGGGCTATGGTCAGGTGTCCGAGGCCCCAGCTGTCAAGTCATACGAAGAGAAGACATTGTCGAGTCGTTCTTTGATGCTCTGCCACCCGCTAAAGGACAGCAGCCCTGATGGAGTGTAACAGATGGACAAATTACCTCTGGTGTTTGGCTTGGATTTTGGCCATTGGACATTTGGATAACATGGCAGGTGTGTGCATGTGTGTGTGTGTGTTTTAGTATGTCTAGTATAAGAGGTAGCTGATTCACAATTTCAGGCTGAGAGTGAGTTTAAGCATGTATGTGGTACAGGTATGATTTTCCTTGATGAATTCACAATTTAAAGTCAGAATGATGAATGTGGTCATGCAGAGCAGGGCAGTGGTTATATACACGAATGTAATTATTATTTAGTATCTTTTTAGAACTGGGTGAAATTCTGTTTCTGTGTCTGTGTCTGTGTGTGTGTGTGTGTGTGTGTGCGTGTGTACGTGTTTCAGCTGCAGTTCACAGCAGATTGGATAAACCCCATCAAGCTTTGGGTAATCTGTGGGGGCGAAATTTCTCTGAATGGCCCCCTGTGGCCTTGGCTTTGCGGGGAGTCTCTGACGTCCATGGACTGATTCCACGGAGAAAAAGAAATGTTCTGCTGGCCAGCGGAGTACGCCTCTGCACAGAGGAGACTGTCCAACAAGCCATCGAATACCACCTCAAATATTACCAGCTCAGAGGTACCAGCATCTCCCTCTACTCTCTCAGACTCAATCAGTGCCTCTTACCACCTTCTCATATTTCCTCAATCCCACCAATACCTCTAAATACCTCCTCACACCCGTAACCTCCAAACACCTCCTAAGCATCCAAAACACCTCCTAATATTGTTTAATATGTCTAACCGGTACCTCCTAAGATCTGCTTTGGTAAAACAACATATCGCCAATACAAATAAAATCATCCACGAAAATCAAACAGATCATTGGAATTCTACATTGGAATTTTATTACATATATTTCAGTCAAGTGTTCATTATTCTGTGGCATATATAAGTCATATTCCCTTACATAGTGTTCAGACAGAAGTGACTGTTACAGCTAAAAACATGTCAGTTTTTCAGCTGCACATAAACGTGTTGCCATACACTGCAGGAGCTGCTGTGTGTCTGTATTTAAGACATGTCAAAGCTGATTAGCCAGGGCTGGATGTGTAGAGTATGAAATACTAGAGTCATTGGACGACACACGCCTACTGTCTCCTTACAGTCAGTTACTGTTCAGATATGTTTCTTGCTCGACTGTTCCTGACTCCTTTCCCCAGGCAGATAATCTGAAAACCTTCTGATTTGACCTTAACCCCTAACTCCTGAATCCCTGTGCAGTGTGACACATTACTGTCACTCTCATGCATGTCTGCTTAGAGTTACCTTAACTGTAGCTGACTGTGTCTGATGACACTCTGGCTCGGGAAAGAAAAGTGTCAGAAATAATAACAAATGGATATGACTGTGCAGATGTAAGCATTAAATAATGGCATGTCAAGAGACATTGGAGGTCTCCCGCAGTTAAATGTTCTCCAAAGTATTTCCACTTTACTTCCACTAAGTGTTTAATAATTGTTTGAAGCTCTTGGTGGTGCCTCCCAGATTTATTCAACAGATAGATAAGGGTGTGAGGCTTTCAGAGCCTTTGTGTTGCTTTCTAGTTGGCATTGGTACAACTGGTTTCCACTAAAGTGGATACAACTGAGCAGGTTGCTAAAGACGTCGATTGCCAGGTTTAATTTTACTTGGAAAACATTTCATTTTGGTATGTACATGTTTATATTTATTGTAGCTAGATACACTTCAAAGGCTATGCGTTATGTGGCAAACTCTAGATTAACATTTGCTTATGTTATTGAAAAAAAGATTAACAGCACAAGCTAACTATTGTGTAGTCGCGTAAAGAAAATCAGGCTCTTGATAGTTTTGTTCCTGATCAGTTACTTGTAGTTGTGTGTGTCCATCACATGTGAATTTTTGCTTTTTTGGGGGTATTTTCACTTGTAAGTGTTTATACACACGGCTTCTGTCACTAACGTGCCATGGAAACACAAAGCAAAGACAACTACTTAGGTTCTCCTAGTGCCACTTCCACACACACACCTCAGTCACTTTGTAGACTTGGAACAGCCCTCAGTGAAGTAAGCTGAGTTGGCATTTACAGGTGAGCACGTGGAGTGTACATGTCCTTAAAGGTACTTTATACTTAAACTAAAATGACACTACTATTAGTTAAAAATAAACCACCACACAGATGATTAAAAAAACTATTAATAACATGTTACACTATAAGAGAAAAAGTTCTGAGAATATCAGTCAATAAATTTGATCTCTGACAGTGTTTTAGATTATCTGCTTTTATTACAGGTTCCTCTAGAAATCAGATTTATTAAATCATTATATTGTACAAAAGTTCTGATACAATCACTTGATACAGCCCCTCACCAGAAAACTGAATTAACAAACTGAAACAGTGACATCCAGTGCAGGGAAGACCCGACGGAGAATCATGGGGCTATGGATGAAAGCTGGTTTTCATCTCATGTTCTCTGCTCCTGCAGACACAAAGTAGTTGAGACAACAAAAAAGGAACATTTAAAACGGCTGAGACAAACCCTTAAGTTCAAAGATGAATTCAATTTTAACTTCTCCTGTTTTATATTTCTGACATCAAGACTGGGATTTTTGCTTGTAACCATGGGAAATGGAGATCAGACACCCTTGACTTTGTAATAGTTTAAGATGGGCTCAGTATAAATTAAATTAAACCTTGTCAGGATGTTGCCTTTTTAATTTTGGACAGATTATAAAATTGATTGAAAAAATTTGAATATATCTTGAAATATTGTTAGTAGGCTAGTGATCTGCCAGTACAGTCATTCAAGTATAATGGGAAACAGCAGCTATTAGTTACAGGCCTATTTACGGCAATGAGTTGGTTTGGTTCAGTATTCCTTGTGATGTGAGTTAGTGTTTGTAATTTGGGTTTATGTAGTGTTTGTGTTGACTTAGGCAAGTTTAATATTTAACATGATTTGGTTTAGTTTAGTGTTGTAGAGTTTTTACTAATTTACCCACTTTCTGCCAACTCATACCAAAATCTGAAAGTGAGAGCGATTGAAGGTTCAGCTTGCTGCAAAATTTCTAAATTCAACCCGACTCCAAATAACAAAATTCAATTTATCGTTTCAGTGATATCAGACTTGTGGCATGGATAAAAATGTAATATTATCATTAGCTGTGACGTAAGGTTCTGCAGGGTACTGATGGGAAAGCAGTTCTGACCTGGGCCAGACGCCTCCCGTTCCACTGCCCAAGTGAACCAAGGCACAGTCCTTGGCTCTCCACACAGCTGTTCCACTGAGCAGACAGGGGCCAGCTGAAGCAGGGATCTTGCATAACTTACTTCAACTATGCAAATTATTGTCTTAGTTAATGTGAGAAGTTACTGGATACTGGAGTGCCAAATTCGTGACAGCTGCATTAGGCTCCTCATAGAGTTCAGATAGCTATATGAAACCGTTTTAACTGTAATCCTTAACAAGAGAACTAAACAAGAACAGTCCATGTCCAAGCAGCTATTTATTTTTACTTCAAGAAAGAAATAATCGAGTGCTTGAAAGTTAGATATGATCACGCGGGTAATAACTAATTAACGGACTATACATGTAGTGTGTTGGAAAGTTGACTAAAACATATAACATTTTGAAAAGTTAGACGCAACTTTCAAATGAATTCAGCAAAATGCAAAAGTTTGAAAAAAGAAAAACTGTGTACACAGTGATCGTAACACCAAATTCTTGCATTCCAACAAGGCGAAGGGATAAAAGACAGACTGGGACTATGATGATGTCAGCTAATGAAACAGTCTTTTGATGTGGAGAAGAGACAGTCCACTGTTCTGCTGAACACTTCCACTCCAGTGTTTTATGTTGTTTGGGTCTGTGTGGTATTTGTATTGATTTAGGTTAAATTAGTGTTTGCACTGCTTTGGATTACTTTAGTGTTGAGTGTGATTTTTGGTGTTTCGTTGCAGTGTGTCAGGAGACAGTGTGGGAGGCATTTAAAGTTTTTTGGGATCGCCTCCCAGATCAAGAGGAGTACCAAAGCTGGATGACCCAATGCCAGAGTGGCACTGTCAGCATGCAGCAGATTGGCACCACCTTCAGCCAATCAGAAGAGCACATTGCCCTCGTTCACAAAGTAAGCAGAAAGAGACAAGCATATGATAATTAGTTATGCATACTGTACTGTACAGGGTATGCATGTGCTGGCTTGTGTGTAGTGTGAGTGTGTATGTTCATGCCAGCCTCTTTTTTTCTCTCTCACATTTAGAGGTTGGAACAGACTGGCTTCAGAAGGTAATGATTCTATGTCTGCTACCTCCAACCTACCCCACCCCCATACCAATCCTATAACCTTATGTCAGTCTGCCAGTCATAACTACTACTACTAAGCTCATTCTCTCTCTCCTCCATTACAGTGAGCCAGCGAAGGGACATGTGTGCAGGTACGATCCATCCTGTCCTCTTTTACACTTTAACAGAGCAGTGTTTAAGGGAGTGAAGGACAGCTCTGTATTTGAGGAAGCTCATGTGAGTGCTCTGATCGGATAAAGTTATGATAAAATCAAGTAATCTTATTGTCTGTTATATTTCTATAGCTCTCAGACCGATGCAACACCCACAGCACAGGGCAGTGTTCCTTCAGGTTTGTCCTTTATTTCTGTCTGTGCGTGTGTGTTTGTGCCTGTGTGTTTGGCTTTGAGCATAGCTGTGACACCTCTTTGTGACTGTGTTCATTTGTATTGTGCATATATGTGGGATGTGGGTAGTTTTGGAATGCCTCATATCTGCAGGCTGTTAAGTGACACATACAATCATCTCTTTAGTAATGTAACCACATCATTTCTATTCACTGATCTTAGATGTGTCAGAGGTCGTGACAAAAGCTGTCCTCACTGTGAGCCCAGACCTGACCATTTCAGAAAGTATTTCCAAGGTTACCTTGGAAACACCCACTGATGTCACAGCAACTGGATTAGACAACAGGGTCAGTAATAACTACAGAGTGTAGAATTAAGTGGTAATAAATGTGGTAATTGGATGGTGTGTTTTAACTTGGCTTTCATTTTTTTATTTCATTGATTTTTTGTGATGCCATTTAATTTTAGATAACTAATGAGATAGAGATGGAGGCAATCACTCTAACAATGCAGCCAGTGGTGGAGAAGAGGGTCGAACTTAGTGTGTTACTGACAGGAGAAAGCTGGAGCAATGAGCTCTTAGACCCAACTAGCAGCCAACATCACATACTCACACAGGAGTTCACAGAGAAGGTAAGTAACCACACACACACACACACACACACAAACACAAACACAAACACACACACAAACACGCTTATCAGTCTACCTCTGCTAAACAATCTGAATGTTAAGTATATGCATGTGTACACACACACCCACATACACACGCACACACTTTGATGTTTGTATTTCTGGTGTTTGCAGATTGCTGCCTCACTAGAGAAGCTCACAGAATTCAAGAGTGTGTCTGTGCTGGAATATAGGTGAGTAAGGGAGTGCTTTACAGAGCAGAGGTTGAGTGTGTATAGTGATAAGCCTGCTTGCGTGCCATCGATTGAAGAGCAATGGATTAGTGAAACACTTTGCATATGGCAACCTGGATCAGGATAATTGGATCTTTTCCTATGCATCATGATCACAAAAACACATCAGCTTCTATATTAAGATCATTCACTCTTCAATCCCTTATCTAAACACTCTCAAAATACTTGCATTACACATGGCTTTCAACCTGAATACATTTCCTTTTTTAAATGTGTTGTTTTCAGAATTTGATGCATGGGCAAGCATATTAAGACATAAAAAAGGAATTCAGCAGTAAGATTTGGCTACAGTATTGCAATGGTATGCAGCATCTCCCAACCTTGGGGTCTCAACCCCAGATGGGGTCACCTGAAATATCTTACAACTGATCCGTACAAAAATATATATATATATGCAATTAATTTTAAAATAAGGTTAAGCGCAATTAACCAACTAATCGTATCCTCCTGCATAAAAATTGACTTAAAATAAACTTGTTAATGACCTTGGCGGCCTGTCTAACTGATGTAACCATGCTTGCCCAAGCTACATAACGTTCAAATCAAATCGAAGCGGGAGCACAAAGTTAGCAAAACAAATGAATTAGGACAGAAAATCAAATCAATTAGAACATAAATTAGGAAACATTGTAAAAATGGAGAGGTTTCTTCACCCAGCTGCGCCCCTCACGACATCTGTAAGTGCACCTGAGAAACATCCATCAAAAAGAATGCGAAAATATGATGAAGCATTCCTGCAGCACAGACTTACCAGTGTAATGGAAAACAACAAGGAATAGCCTAAATGCCTCCTATGTGGATACATACTATCCAGTGAGAGCATGAAACCAAACAAACGTGAAAGTTACTGTCATGTGACAGAACACATCAGGGATTGATAGTGGCTGTGGAGGAATTCTGGTTTGGAGTGAGGGAGGAGTACCCAGAGATCGCACTGTGTGTGTCAGAAGTCTTGGTTCCTTTTGGAAGCACATACTTGTGTGAGGCTGAACTTTGACAGGTTGCAGCGCAATGTGCAGAACCGTGTGTCTCATTAACTAGGGTAAGATGAATAAAAGGTGTAAAATGAACTTTTACTCGTAACGCAATATTTCATAGTATTTGTAAGTAGTCCATACAAATCAAAACATGTCTATGTTGTGAATGATTGGGGTTGCTAGAGTTTTGTGACATCAAAGTGGGGTCACCAGCCAAAAAAGGTTGGGAACAACTGCATCAATGTGTAGGAATTCGTCCTGGCAGCACACTACACACAAGAGTCAAAACTGGGTTAGCAGAGGATGGTTTCGATCCATCGACCTCTGGGTTATGGGCCCAGCACGCTTCCGCTGCGCCACTCTGCTCCTTGATAGTGCAAGGTATTACAAGAAAGGAATATGTCTGAGAATTTGGGTATGGAGCTAGGACTGTCTTACTCAAGAGCGCATCAACAGAGATCTTTCTTTGCATCAGCAGAGATCTCTCTTTCTCAAGAATCAAACGCACAATCCATGGTTACTGGCCTGTTTCCCCTTAAGAAAAAAGCAGCACCACCCAAGCCTAGACAAAGTGCATTTATCATTTTCCATATGTCTACGTCCTATATTTTAAAACAGTACATTTGAGGGCAGTATGCAAACACAATCAGAGGGATTCACATATAAACTATTTTTTCCCCCTTTTCCTACACAGGCCACAAAGAGACATCCCAGGGTACGTTTGAATATATCTATCTATCTATCTATCTATCTATCTATCTATCTATCTATCTATCTGTCTGTCTGTCTGTCTGTCTGTCTGTCTGTCTATCTATCTATCTATCTATCTATCTATCTATCTATCTGTCTGTCTGTCTGTCTGTCTGTCTGTCTGTCTGTCTGTCTATCTGTCTATCTGTCTGTCTGTCTGTCTGTCTGTCTGTCTGTCTGTCTGTCCTGTGTGTCTGTCTGTCTACCCATCTGTCTATGTTTCTATAAGTAGTTGGTGTCCAACTGACTATTTTCCTGTGGATAAAGTTTTTCTCCAGATCTGATAATTAGGCAAGAGTTGTGCCTGTGTGTTAATTACTGTTAGGACAGAGTAAGTGGACTTGCAGGTGTGTTGTGTTGGTGCTGCCTGGTGGGATTGGATTATCCTCAGAGTCATATCACTAGGACAATCCTGACATGTCCTCTCACAGGGGGATAAACTCATGAATGATCAAATGTATACTCTCCTTCTAGTTTAGATGTTTTAATTCACCTGGGTGGATGGATAAATGGGTGAGAATGGATGCAGTGTGGGTGTCTTGGATGTTGTAAAGAAATATTCTTGCTTTCTCTCCAGGGCATGTGTTCGACTGATATTGTAGATGGACAGGTCGATGGATAGATGGTTGTTTTGAAATATTTTTTAAATATTTTATAACTCTCACTCTTTCAGAGGGGAGGATTTTGTGTCCATGAATAGATGGAAGGATGGATTAATGACAGTGGGCCGATGAACTGACTGATTAAACATCTCTAGTCCCCTTTTCTGTGCAGGGTGGATGCAGTGTTGGTGCGTTTCGTAGTGGTTTTGCAGACTGATGGAGAGGAAATAAATGGTGAAACACTGGATTTTATAAACCTTCAGTCCAACATGATGGAGAGTAGCTTCAGCTTATCAGAGAAACCCACTGTAGAGTACACCATCACTGATCCACAGGGCCACCTTACAGAGGCACTTCTTGAAGCAGGTATCTGAGACTGCTCTGTTGTGTACTATGGTGTGTATGGCTATCATGTAGTCATCTCTAGTCTGTTATGGTATTCTGCTGTGTATTCTAGTTGTAGGTAGTGTCTTACAGTGCTCTGTAGGATATATGTCAGTGGTTTGTTGGGTATAAAGAAGTATATTAGTGAACCATAATGATCTTTGCTAAATTTTAGCAGTCCCTGGTGTACCATGGTCCATGGTGTTTTAAAGAGGTCTGTAATGTACGATTGTGCCCTCTGGTATAGTAGGGTGTTTGCTAGTGTATTATTCTGGTCTTTAGTGTAGTTATCTACAGCGTACACACCAATTTAATCTTATCCCACAGCAGATACGGGGGAAAGCCAGGGCACTACTGGATCACCCAGCAGCAGTGTGATTGTGAGTATGTTCTCTTTAGCCACTGACCTCATCCCACTGATCCAGGAACAAGAACACATCCACTTACAAACACACCATTCATGTCATGTAAACTACATAGTTGCTCATGCACTAGAGAGTGTGAGAGCAGTAAAACACTAATATGCCTCTATGATAACTACTAATTATATAGATAGATAGATAGATAGATAGATAGATAGATAGATAGATAGATAGATAGATAGATAGATAGATAGATAGATAGATAGATAGATAGATAGAGAGAGAGAGAGAGAGAGATAGGTTGGTTGGTTGAGTGATTGATTGATTGTTTGATTGGTTGATGGAGTTGATCAATTTATCTGATGTCATTGTAGGATGCAGTGAGGCCACTTGATCTTCCTGAAGAGGAAACAGATATAAGGGATGAAATCCTGTCTGACCTCTCTCCCTCTGATGTCATGAGGGAGAATGATGTGGTCATTTTGGATGAGAGCACTAGCCCTCCTCTGATGGACCATGCCAGCACTGGTACCTCACAGAGTAAGTCTACAAACTCACAGACACACAGATAGATAATTTAATGATATTCGTATACTTTATAACTTCATAACTGAGATGTGTATTTCTCATACACAGATACTGAAGAAGAGGAGGAATTAATCATCACTCATGCTGTGGTTATTGAGTCTCCACCTACAGACATACCCATGGTAGATGAGAAGACTACTGACGCCTCTGTCTATTGCTCCCACACTGCTTGTGTCACAAAGGCAGACTCTGATTCAGCCTCTGGTGCCGGTCCAGGAGAAGATGACTGGAAACCATCTTCTGAAATGGGCCAAGCTGAGGCTCAGCCCAAGGCTGAGGGAAATGATGAAGATGAAACACCTGGAGCAGTTGACTATGAGCTCTCCACCTTTACCACATTAACAGAGGAGAGCTGGACACCACCTGACCATGCTTTTGCCCATGTCCCCACTGAAACAGTGGTGTACAGTGAACCATCAGAGCTGTCTGTTGTACTCAGTGAAGTAACTCATACTGCCCTACCCAGCCTCATACTGCCTCACACTGAGTATCCAATCATAGAGTCAGGTGCAGTCACACCTCCTGTAATACCAGATTTGGAGGAGAAGGTTGTGATCCCCACTGTAACAGATGAAAACGAGGTAGAGGAGGAGTCTGAGGTAATAGAGGAGGAAGATGCTGATATTTCTCAGGTAGCAAAGGAGGAGGAGTCTGTTCCCATAGTCACTGAGGAGAGAGGAGTGGTTCCCTTGGCAACAGATGCTTCAGCTGTGGGGATCCCTGAGGAGGACTTTACAGAGGACGAAGTTCTACTGGTTACCATAGAACCTGTCAATCCCACCCATTCGACACCCCTCTCTCCGGAGAAGGAGTCCCCATTCACTCTCATTGCCATGGTAATACCTGTGGAGTCTTCTCTGCCCCCTGACGCCATGGCAACCGAGCCCGATTACACCCTGTTCCACCATGAAGATGAAGAAGAAGAAGAAGAGGCCAGTGGTTACACCACCATCATCCATAACAATGACAAGGCTAGTGTGGCCATGCCAGTCAACCCTGGGCGAGCCCTGATGGTGTTCTTCAGCCTGCGTGTCACAAACATGATGTTTTCAGAGGATCTGTTCAACAAGAGCTCTGCAGAGTACAAGGCCCTGGAGCAGAGATTCTTAGACTTGGTAATCTTGATCTTCACAATGGTCTTTATTATTCTGAAAAGAGAAGTGAAATGCAGGCAGAATGAAACAGGGGAGAGTTTAGGCAAAATGTCCTTAACAAACATAAATATATAATTATTTACAAAAATATGATAGTGAGACTAAATTTGCTTTTGCCTTTTATGGCTGTCCAAGGGAGGGAAAAAATGAAAATGAAAACTCTTCTGTTCCTGTCTATATAAGTTTTAATGGTCTGAATGCATGTTTGAAAGCATCCTGCGTGTTTTGGTGTGTATAATATTTGCTATGTATTGCATCTGAGTGAGTATGTTTCACATGTATGCACTATGTGTGTTTGTGTTTGTCATCCAGTTGGTTCCATACCTACAGTCCAATCTCAGTAACTTCCAGAACCTAGAGATTCTAAACTTCCGAAATGGGAGCATTGTGGTCAATAGCCGCATGAAGTTTGGCAAACCAGTACCACAAGGAGTCACCACAGCAGTTTACCTAATCCTAGAAGACTTCTGCAACACTGCTTACCAGACCATGAACCTTGCCATTGACAAATACTCACTGGATGTAGAATCAGGTAAGACACACTCATACCTCATAAATAATTAATTTTTTTATTCATCCATGCATAGCAGTTTTAATGTAAATGTACCTGAGGGTTTTTTTTGTTTGTTTGTTTTACAAAAATGAGGAAAAACAGAGAAAACATTCATATTTTATATCCTAAATACCTCAGAGTTCAAACAAAGAAACAAACACACAAGAAAAAATATAACTTAATGAAAAAACAGGTTTTAAAAAATGAAATTAAAGATTTCATTTGTTGCTTCTACAGTTAAACTTGAACTTAAATGCAGTTTAGTTCTAATTATATTTAATAATTCAAGCAAAGTTATTAAGTTCTATTGCACCATTTTCTTAAATAAGGTGCCAGCCCAGCTTATTGAGTGCTTGTGAACTGCAGGACAGATACTGCATCAGACAGCAGCAAATTACATAGTCGTTCAATCACTCACTGCTCTATCAACTCGCACTGTTTTCTACTAATCATCATATTCTAGTGACATAAATATGAGCTCAATAAATATTGACAAATATGTTTAACTAGTAGTCAAAAGTAAAATACATCAAATTCATATAAATATATATTTTGGTTTTTTTTGCTCCTTTTATGTGTGTGTGTATGTGTGTGTGTGTGTGTGTGTGTATGTGTGTGTGTGTGTGTGTGTGTAATGCTAGGTGAACAGGCAGACCCCTGTAAATTCCAGGCCTGTAATGAGTTTGCAGAGTGTATGGTTAACCAGTGGTCCGGGGAAGCGGAGTGTGTGTGTAATGCTGGTTACTTCAGTGTGGACGGATTGCCTTGTCAGAGCATCTGTGATGTGCAGCCAAACTTCTGCATGAACGACGGCAAATGTGACATTATACCTGGACAAGGAGCTATCTGCAGGTGTGTGTGTGTGTGTGTGTGTGTGTGTGTGTGTGTGTGTGAGTGAGTGATCCTTGTACTTTGTGGGGGCCAGTTGGTCATACCAAAAAAATCTGTGTGGAGAGTGTGTTGGTGTGTGTCACTGAGTAAAAGTGTGAGCATGAGAGTTTGTGTTCATTGTGTCAATTGTAGAGTCTGTTGTAAATGACTGCATGAACTTGTTTGATACTCAGTTTGTGTGTGGTTATCTGTATTTGTCTTAATTGTGTGTGTGTGTGTGTGTGTATTAGGTGTCGAGTAGGGGAGAACTGGTGGTATCGTGGGGAGCACTGTGAGGAGTATGTGTCTGAACCATTGGTGGTTGGCATCGCCATAGCGTCAGTTGCTGGTTTCCTGTTGGTAGCATCAGGTGTAATATTCTTCCTGGCTAGAACTCTGAGGGACCAATATGACAAAGAGGAGAGTGAAGACCCATTACGGTGAGTGTAACCATATGATGGTATCCTATGACAGTACCATATGATACAATACTACTCAGTATCCTACGATTATATCCAATACTATACTCAATATCATGTTGTACGCTGATATTTAAAACAATACAACACCATTTGGAATGGTATGTTACATGGTACAATTACAAACAGATTTAGTGGTTGATACCCAGTGCCCAAGAATGATCCACACTGAACTATTGAAACAATATTTTCCAACAACAGCTAGGATACCATTTGTTTTTGATAAATGTAACCAAACTCATTCCTCTCTAATGTCATACAGTCTCAGTCAGGAGCCACTGAACAATCGCTCTGCTGTGTGATCTCAGCATGCCTGATAAAGGTGTTAAGAATTAGATGGTGGGATAATGGCGATTTGGAAAACGTCACATTCATCTAGAAGATCCGTAAAATACCATAAAAAGTCCAATAACTCCAAAATGTTCCAAAACATTTCACAAACCTCTGCACTGTTCTGAAATCAGTATCATACTGATAATAGTCTAGAATCACAGAAAACTCTTGATTTTAACAATTAAAACCTGAATAATTAACTCTTGTTACACAAAGTTCCAGAATATGTGAGTAAATAAAAAATAAGGTCAATAGCAGTAATATGAATTCATGACAGTTATGAAGACTTCTGTCCAATTTGAAGATGCTACATGTTCATTTATGGGTATTGGGTATTTCCAAGATCCATATTCAGAGTGGCTTGTTGTGTTTTAGTAGGTCTCAATCTACTCGCATCACTGTAAATGATACTGCAAAGTTTATATACTTCAGGGAAAGTCACATTTTGCCTGAAAATAGAAGCATATAGTATTGGTTTTATCTACAAAGCCACTGCATAAAAGATTTCTAGGATGTTTTAGGGTCATAACATAGAATCATTAATTACATATGTCATCAGTCTATCATAGACACACTGTTGCAGATCTTTCTGTTATCTTAGAGTGACACATATACACAGTCCCCTGGAATAGATCTCATAACCTTACTTTAACCCTCTGGGGGTGTTACTTAACGGATTCTAGAAAACAAACACACAGTTTATTTATGCCTCACCTGTTCTTGGGACATGACCATTAATAGTTCTTATTCACCTAAGCCATTATCTTAGTGATATCTTGTGGAATCCAGTGTCTTTGGTTTACCCAGGATATAAACAGATTATCATTGAAAAAAAATATGAGTGCATTTCTCCTGTGTATAAATTTTTTTTTATTTAGTTATCTTACATGTACTGTACCATATAGTCCAGGCTCTTTGTATAGTTAGTTGTAGCTCTGAGTAAAGTTAAGACTATTAGAGAGCTCTGTTCCTATTATCCTATTAACCTCATCACCTCTAACCACTGTGAGGTTGCTTACACTAACCATAGTAATGGTTTTCTTTATGTGTTTGTCTGTATGTTTCTGTTTGTGTATGTATAGGAGGTTAGACAGTGTACCGTCGTCGGAAAGAGCCACTAAGTATAATCCAATGTATGAGAGTGATGCTACGTCCAGTTACAGTCACTATTACCAGCGGTATCCTGACCCCCTAGTCCACAGCAGTGCCAGTGCTGAGGCCTCCACTGACTTCAGCAGTGAAGAGATCAGACACATTTATGAGAACAGCGAACTCACTAAGGAGGTACGATGTGTTTATATATGTGTGTGTGTGTGTGTGTGTGTGTGTGGGTGTGCACTTGTGTATGTGTGTGGTTGTATGTATGTATGTGTGTGTGTGTGTGTGCGTGTGTGGATGTGGATGTGTGCGTGTGTGTGCTTTATTGTCTGTATCAGGTGGTGTCTGTTGAAGCATTTCACTGCCTCCTTGTGTCCACTCTGTAGGAGATTCAGGATCGTATCCGTATCATAGAGCTCTATGCTAAAGATCGGCAGTTTGCTGACTTTGTGCGACAACATCAAATGTGAGTATAGCAATCATTTATATATGGTGGTGGATCCTGGACAGCCAAACTTTATCCACACAGATGAATTCACCTGTGAATTAATCTCACTCTTTCTCACTCTCTCTGTGTTAAGAGCACTGGACTCTCAAAGAGAAAGTTCATCCAGCTAGACAAACACTTTTCCAGCAGCATGCTCTCAGCAACAAGGTATTCTCTTAACACACACATGCATTCAAATCTAAAAAATGTATTGCTGAAGACAACAGTTTAAGACAATACAACAGAAACTGTATTGAATAGCAGGTGTTCATGTGTACTTGTCAAAAATAAAGGCTGAAATGAGATTTGATCGATTTGATCACCAGGCACTGGTTTGTTTGCATTGGTAGCCAACACTGTCCAATCAAGGCCAACACAAGAAGCAATGAATCAAATCAAAAGACGCAGAGACAATCTCTTTCCATCATTTCTGGTGTTTACGAGATAACAAATGATTTGCCATTTTGCTCTAATTTCAGAATTATGCCTTTACTTTCAAGAGCACTCTTTGCCGGACTCCTGCATTTGAGGATAGCAGTTTGACTCTCCTACACCCATTCATGATGGTTTGGTCTAAAAGATTCTGAAACTGAATGTCTGTATCTGAGATAGAGATGAATCAGGAAGATTATGTTTAAATTACGGTTATTTTAACTTAGTTTTTAAACATTAGATGATTCTATTTCTGCCCTGATAACTCTTGTAAATCAAATGCGAACCAGGTTGTCCCACAGGGTAACTGGTTGAAGTATTTCATAACTAAGTGCCTTTTAAACTGTGTTTGACTGGGTATGGTTGAATTTCTCAGCCAATTTCAAACTGGCACTCTGAGAGATTGACCCATCTTCACACAGGGCCCTTCTACTTTCTGGAATCCTAATGGTTACTTGAACTATTATTATATTTATAAATTTGTAGTGTGTTTAAATAATAAAAGGTAAGTTATTTTCAAATAGCAATTTATAATGGCTTTAAAATATGTTTTGTATCTCATTTTTATGTATTTGACAGTAGAACTCAGACCTTACTTCAGGATACAGCTCTAGTCTGAGAAAGGATTTCAAAAGATAAGTAAAAACATACTTTTGAGGGGAGATGATTATGGGGGAATAAAAGCAGTCAAGGTACAAAATCAAAAACATTTTCAGTACAAAAAGAATTCCAGAAAGAATGAAGGCTGTGCATATTCCATACAATTTTGCTATTGTTTCTTTACAAAGAGGAAAATAATAATTAACCTAAGTGGATTTTTGAGTCTTTCAAAGAAAAAAAAATCGGCAGCTGAAGTTTTAACATTTGATTCAGAAATATGTTCAACTCAAGCATTTATCTTGTAAAAGTATACTTTTCAAAGCTAGATTTTTCAGTTTTGTATTATTTATTCATTTTTCTTTTAAAATGAAAATGATTATGGCCCATCAAGATGTTAAGTATATTTTATTTTGTTAACCATACCAAAAAATCCAGTGTGTTGTAATTTTGGGTTATCACACAGCAGATTGTGTTAGTCTTTGTGGGATGGGTGTGAATACCCTCAACATCCACTGTGTATATGGATGTATGGATGTATGTATACGGGACCATTGCAAAACCATGCAAAACATTTTCCATGCAAAAAAATTTCACTTGTTCGACTGCAGCAACAACCAAACAAAAGACAGGATAGTTTGGATAGCCTAAGTGTGACAAATAGCTCTGTAGAGGTACAGTAGCTGTTAATTATTATATTGTTTACTGTGTAAAGACCATCTTTTTTACATTGGATGTGGTTGATCATTTCTGCCATATGTGATGTATGAAAACCTTTTTTGGTCAATGATTTAGTTTGACAGAGTAATCTGAAAGTATAAATAAATGTGTTTTGTACAAAAAGTACGGGCTCATGTTATAAGTAAAACTTCCAGTGCTACATTATTGAGAGAAAACAAAAACTTTAAGATTCCTTATGGTATTTTCATGCAAATTATATATACATATATTCAGTCAGTACAGATGGTGGAGTCTGAATGTACGGTAGTCAATATGTCTGAGTTACTTTTTTTTGTTTTACATGGATTGGGAGAGAAATTATGTGATAATGTGTTACATTAGTACGCCACCTTAATTTGTACAAATATAATTTGATTTTTGAAAAATTAAGCTAATTGGATGCACTCAAATGGGCACTTTTACAATGCAGCAAGTACAAAATATTGCAGTTTCCAACATCCAATTTGTCAAAAACTCCTTAATTTGATGGTGAATGTCTAAATCCACCTTTCAGATTGAATGACCATTTTGTCAGGTTATGGTGAGTGTCATGTGTGTGGCTGTGTGCCCTCTACTGTTTGGCTGGTTTCTACCTATCAAATAAAATGGGGATTACTGCACAGGAGCCACACTGTAATTAGATCAGAGCAGAGATTACAAACCAGCTTACTCAGAATGACCTCTCTCTCTCTCTCTCTCTCTCTCTCTGTGTGTGTGTGTGTGTGTGTGTATGTCTGTCCCACTCTTTTTCCATGAGTGGATTTGTGAGGTTGAACACACGCGCACACGCACACACATATGCATACGCACACACACGTACATGCATGCACACCTGCTGTGTTAAGGTGAGCTGACTGATATGCACTGACAGCTCTCCACTTCACACTACATCACAGCTGCAGAGAGATAGATCCCAACTGTGAACCTGAAGAGTCTCACTAAACCCCCTCTAATGGTTGATATTGAACATCTGCGCTGAGTGTTAAAACGCTGTACACTGCCACTTTGTACACTTTGGGATCCCCACAGTTTTGTTCATGTTAAAATGAGACAAAATCAGTTCCTCCCTCTAAAGACTTCCAATACTGCACTGTCTTTAGCTTTACTGAAGTATAGTTTACTCAATAGGAGGGAAACCCTGAATAGTACCTCTGGGCTTCATGGTGGCTCAGTGGTTAGCATGGTCGCCTTGCATCAAGAAGGTCCTGGGTTTGAATCCCGGATGTCCTTTCTGTGTGGAGTTTGCATACTCTCTCTGTGTTTGTGTGGGTTTCCTCCCACCACAAAGACACGCATGTTGGGGTTAGTGCTTGTGAGACCCTGGTCAGTGACCAAAGTACTGGTAAAATGACCAGGAGTTTTGCACTGGTTACAGTAGCTGTCCACTGGTCCTTCTTGTTGTTAGTCTCTTGTTTTAAAATCTTGTCTTTGAAGCTTTGTTTGCAAAGCTTCTTATGGCCTTATTGCAAATAGCTGAGTACAAATCACACACTAGCAGTGTGAAAACAAATCATTATTTCTCCAGAATGAATGTTTGTGGGTTGCCAACATAGCTGAGAGATACAGTATTATAGCTGATCTCTTATGTGTTTTGGGGTAACTGACTGGAAATGGCAGGTTTACCCAAATCTTTCATCACTGTGGAAAAAAGTCTGTTTCTAAAATTAATGGCTTGAAAGTTTCTGACATAGTGGCGGCAATTTTAATTTTGTTTCATAGTTTTGTGTACATAGTGTTAGTGATTCAGTGGTGTATGTTTGTGTGTGTGTGTGTGTGTGTGTGTGTGTGTGTGTATCTATACATACCCTGCTATTGACACATTGTGTGGGCATATAATCATCTGTCATGTGCTGTCCTCATGGGGATGCTTTGGGGAACATTTTCTTTTTTAAAATATTGCATAATTATTAAAACAAAAAATGGCAAAGTATTTAGGTTATTAATTTTGAGAAGTTAATGGGTAGTCCCCACTAAGGTAGGTGCATATGCGTGCATGTGTGTGTGTGTACGTGTGCGTGCATTTGTGGTAAGGTGGTAGTGGTTAGTGTTATGGAGAAACAGCCAGTAACCGTAGGGCTGTGGTTTGGAATCCTGATCATGACAGCTCTGCACAGATGTGCCCTTGAGTAGGACGTTTAAAACAAAGGTTCCTCTTATTGGTACGCTCTCAGAGTTTCCAGCTTTCTGTGTGTGTGTGTGTTTGCTCTTTTCCAGGACAATGACATATTTGTTTAATAATGACAGTAATAATGATCCATCTCTCCCACTCTTCTGTTGCCAAACCTGTTTTTCCTTTTGGCCTTTCATGGAACACTTTTGGCACGTTTCGTGATTTATTGGCTCCTTTGAAAGGATTCATCTCATACTCCCGTGACACACACCATGCCAACAGCTGCATCTTGTCTTCTTTAGCAATCCCACAAACACACACATGAATACACACACACACACACACACACACATGAATACACATTGCTCAGGGCTTTTTTTTTTTTTTTTTTGATGTGTGCTCAGATAGATGAGCAACATGAATAGACTTACGTCTTTGCTGGCATGAATGCATATGTGTGCTGTCTTTTCTGTTAATTAATTGTTGTTGTGTGCAAATGTGAATGATAAACAGTGGTGTGTTTACAAATACCAGCATATGGGATCTCAATGGTATTCGATTAGACACCATGGCTTTGTATAAAGCCATCTGATATGGAAGGTTTTGAAGTACATGATGAGTCGTCCACAGGCCATACACACACTCACTGGTCTGGAACATTTCTAAAACACATTTAAACGTCTCAACTTGTATAAGAGCAGATGAGAGTGTGTGGACAGTGGCTTCTGTATTTTAAGTTCCAATTTGTGCTATACGGCTATACTAAATGAAAGGGAATATTTTTTCTTTTGGTAAAGCTGGGAAAGCTTATTTTTCCTTCATGTTTGGTCATACTGAGTTTGGCCTAAATGCTTGGAGTGCATGGGAGTTAACAGAGATTTTCATAAAAATTCTTGTTTGTAAAAGACTGAAGAGGGCAATAGACTTGATACTAAGAACTCTATAAACCAGAAATACGTTTTGTTTGTAGAATTACATAACAGCTCATGTAAAAATGCCTCACTATTCTCGACAGTGCTGTGGCTGATAAATAGTGCTGACTGTTGGTAATAGTATGTCACATTTTATAGGCTCAGCTGTTTACCAACAAATATGGTGAAATAACTCACCAGCCTTGTCAAGTAGTTTACAAGGGCTGCATTTTGTTGATAAGAGTAATGTTTGTAAAACCAAGCTTTGTGTTTCACATCCACTTTTAGGAAAAGAGCTAAACACTAGTTATGCAACCACAAACAACCTGATAGTCCTCAATCGTTATGGTAGGATGGACATTCGAGAAGCAGCTTGTTGCGAGAATGATCAGAACCAAAGTACCAATATGACTATAAAGGCAGTGAAGTCCTAAGCAAGTCATTGCCCAGGAACAAAGCCATTCAAGCTCTCTGCGACAAAGTGTCAGACTCCATGGTTGTATTGATCAGCTACATCACTTGCCCTTGATACGCATTTTTGAAGTTGGTCTTGCTGACTAACATTCCTAGCTGAAATGCAATCAATGCTTCAGTAAGAGCAAAAAAAGCCTGTCTCATCTGGAAAAACTTACAAAGCAGTGGATTCAATCAGCAAGTTTAACTTGACTTTGAAGCGTAACAAAAATATAATCACCATTCTTTCCGAGGAGAATATTTCTCTAAAATACATTCCATTCATTCAGTTCAAACCTTAATTTTATTAACATTTTACCTTACATTATCTGGCAGCGCTCCCCGTCCTAGGCCCCCAACCATACATACACTTCATATAGGTGATAAAGTACAAAAATCTCAGTGAAGAAAGTGAAGAGTCTGGAGAGATGATCACCCCCTGGCCAGAGTCCAGTAGTCAGGCCAGTGGTAAACGTTAGTCTTGTGACTGAAGACAGGGCCAGGGTTGGTTAATGTCTTTAAAAAGCTCTGGTGTTCAGTAGAGTTCATGGACCATGACATAAAATGTCCCCATCTGTCTTAGAGACGAGCCTTTCAAATAAACAGACAAACATTAAGAGTTGAATGACACACTGAGAAAGATCTATGTTGTTCCAAAAACATGACTGTTAATCATTCAGTTCTCTTCCAAGATGAGTAATGCACTATCCCCTTCAAATAGCATAGAACTGGTGGAATATTTCGGAGAAGAAAAAGAAAGCCCAAAGGTACAAATCACTGGCAGAAGAGTAGAGAAGACTGATGGAGTTCCTTCAATGCACTGCAGAACGTTTTACTTAAAGGCTTGTCACACCTGTAGAGATATTCCATCATAAAAACTCCTTTAAATGCCATTTAGTTTAGTATTAAAGGAGCTAGTAAAAACTGCACCTTGTTTAAAGACTGGTGATCCATTTTGTAATTTTTCAACCATGATTTTGGTCCTGCGCACCAAACCTTTACATCCCAGCATACTCCTCTTTATAAATGCCATTTCGCCAAATACCTGACAAACCTCATGAAACCCTCTGACTGATCAAAACCTCTAAAATTTCACAGCTGTCTAAAATTTCACAGCTTGGGTTGGTTGTTGTTCCACTGGATCTTGGAGTTCCTACCAGTCCTCTGGGAGATCCAGGATCTTGCGAAACGTGAATCCACTTCCAATCTCAAGCAACATTGCTTGGATGAGGGCTACTGCCTTGTATGTTCCAGGCAGGCATCCCAGGTGTTTCTTTAGTTCTGGGGAATGGCAGCACAGGGGCTCTGATGACCACTGGGATGATTTGCATCTTCACATTCCAGGTCTCTTGTACTTCAGGTCACGTGTCATGATATTTGCTGGTTTTCTCCTGCTCCTTTGTTGAGACATTCTTGTTATCTGGAATAGCAATGTTGGTGGTCATTGCTCTTCTGGCTTCCTTTTTGATCACCATGATGTCTGGCCACCTTGTGGGAATATTCCTGCTCTAATTTCCATGTCCCACAGGATTTTGACATTGCCATCCTCTGTCAAAGGTTCAGGTTTATGCAGCCTTGGCTTCTGATGCACTGGGATCTCGTAGTGCTCAAAAGTGGTCCTATGGTACAGTGCTGCGACATTGTTGTGCAGTCTTCAACGTTGTTGTGCAGTCTTCGACATTGTTGTGTAATCTTCAGGTACTCGGTGCCAGCGATCTTCTGGAATGCAATCAGTGGATGAGTTATTGTCTTATGTACTTCTTCACATAGCCCACATGTTTGGTCACTGGGCACCTTCAGTATTCTTGCTTTATGGCACTTGGTGTTCAGTGCCTTGTCTTGTGCCGGAGTGACGAGAGCTTCTGTTGATGCCTTGAGACCAGCTTCCTTTATTCATCTGTACGCATCTTCCTCAGTGGTTTTTTCCTCTACCTGGCACTGGAACTATCCATGCAGGGTCTTGTCTCTCTCACTCCTTGGCTCCTTTGTCTGGTTTCTTGCACACTCTTCCCAGACAGAAGAGTCTACCTTGCCTGGATGATCGTGTCCTGATCTTGCTTGGAGGACCATATGTACTTAGTCAGACTTCCTTTCCTCTGGTGGCTGTTTTAATGTTTCGAAGGCATTTTTCTTCTTGGACACAGGTCACTTGCAAGTCTTGCCCCTCTCTTCTCATTGATGAGTAGCTTCCTCCCCTGCAGGTGCTTAGTGATGGTGACAGCTATTATTCCAGTGAGCAACTTCCATTTTGTTGACATGCACATGATTGGCTAGTGGTTGCTAGGGGCTGTACCCATCTCTTCTCTTTCCTGAGCAGACAGGTCTTTCCTTGTAGAAGCTAAGCCGGCATCTTATTTGGATGTTGGAGCAGCTCTTGGAGCTGGTTGGCCAGTCTTTTGTGTGCTGTTGGTAGCTGTTTTATCCAGTAAGCCTACATTCAATCTTTTCCAGCTACTTTCCAGTTTGCCATCTCACCTGCTGATCTTTCTCTCAATGTCAGAAGGTGTCACTGACATCTTGTCTTGTTCTTGGAGGCCTTCCAACATCTATGGGAGGTCTTGAATCTAAGGAGGTTGTGTATTGTGTCCTGTCTTCTTGGTATAGAGGTCCTTCCAGAACTGGAAGGTTCCTATGGCATCTGATGATGTCTCATCTCCGTGTTTTGTGCCTTACTTGTTGATACAGGCCACCAGTTTGGGGGTCCCGGGGACCGGAGTCAAGAATCCCTACATTAACAGCTTTCCATCGTGGTCTTTCTGAGGCAGCGAAGCACAAATGTGCCACACAGGCTGAGGACTAAATTTGGAGATTCCTATTTCTATGGCTGTCCAAATCAACAATCATTGACAATCAAAGTTTAATCAAGGTCAAACAGGAACCTCTCCCCTTGTTCACACAATTCTCAAGCTCAAGTCGGGCCAGTAGTCAACAAGAACTTGAGGGAACACCTATACATTTGGGATGAGCCCAACTTTCTGAACTCATTTGTGGACTGCAGTTCAGCAGTTAACTTTTGAGATTTAGGTATTGCTCAAAGACTTACTGCTCCTTGGAACGTGCAGGTGTCGGATAGAAAACCAGCTGGGTCCAATACTATCAAGTATTAGACAAAACCATTGTGCCTGACTATTAATGATTCTCAAATAGAAACAGTTGTTCTGTTTCTTCTTAAGTCTCCTCTACATCTGCTCATCCTCAATTACCTATGGTTATGATAACATGCATTCTCGCTTAGCACATTGTGGATCCGGACCAGACCTCATTAAGAGTATCCTGAATTGGCCACAGAGGAGGGGGTCTGGTCGCTGCTAGAACTGACCACCAGAGGGAGCTGGAGAACAACACTAGGTGTCAGCTTCCATCTCACCTATGGACTATTTGTTATTAGCTTACACCTGTTCTCAGTTCACTTATGTATTCAAGTACCCTGTTTGTCTTGCTCAGTCTTGGAGTTATTCTCCTTGGTCTCCTTAGAAACTTAGTTCTTTCTTGTGCTCAGCTCCCATTATTATTTTTATTATTTTATTTCTGATTTTCTGCTCTGCATTTGACACTTCTCTGAGAGTGTTTATTTTCTACTCTCAAAATTCTCAAATAAATCGTTCAGACTTTCTCTCATGTACTCACATTGATTCTGCAACTGGGCTCACATTCTCAAGGTTACTCAGAGGACATATCTGACAGCGTCTCTGTGACACAGGTCATGTGGTCTCAGTACCTAAAGTGAGTATTCAAAAAATGCCTTGCAAAACGATTTTCCACAACAGTCCGGTCAGCTACCCACAACAGATTTAAACCAGCAGCAATGACATTGACTGTAATGAGTGGCCATGTCATCAGTGGCCATGACATTGAATGTAACATCAATAGGACTGTGACATCAACAGCTTTACTGAGTGTGGTCTACTGATCGTACAGCAGAAATTACTGCTGTGTGGTTCTGCCTGGTTTTGTATGTTACCATGTAGTCATTCAAAACCTGATGGTGTTTGTGTGACTGACAGCGCACATGCCTGTTTATGTAGAGGAGTCTCTGAGATGAGTATTCTCTGTCTCTCAAACTCTCTTACTGTCTCTCTGTTTATGACTCTCTCTTCAGTATTTGTGTGTGTATGTGTGTGGTACATTTCTGCTTGCTTTAATTTTGAATGTCTGCTTTGTGTTTACAGGGTTTATGTCATAAACACATTAGGCAGACTGATAGGAGTATGTGTGAAAGACAGAAAGAATGGTGGGAGAAGGCTTTAATGAACTGCCTCATGTGTCACAGCTGTCTGACTCACCATGGCAGTAACCCACAGCAATTACAATAAAACACAAAGCACTTACTGTAATGACTTTTGTTTTTATAAATGAAGAGGGTAACAGTGGTTTGTTAAGTAAGGACGAGTCATCTGAAGGCTCTTGATTTGATTCCAGACATGATCGTAAACTGAACACTTTGCTGGAAATTAGTTGGTTCAAATGTCAAAGGAGGCTCTGACCATGTGACTTGACTCCATGTAAACACACTGTTTATCTCTCAAATATTTACCAATATTTGTGCATTTTTACATGCCATGTTGTATATTTCAAACTGTACCTTTAAATGTCTCAGTACAGATGAAGCTGTAACACTGAATTAACATATTAATTAACAATATTGTGGCCAGTCATGGACTGTTTACAAACCAGATTACCATTGACAAACAAAACATTCTCTTGATGATGCTAGCAAGATGAAATTTGCTACAGGATATAAAGCTAGTCTGTTTGAGTGTGGTGCTTGAAAGCAAAAGAGAAGCAGTTTATTTCTGATTTCTTAAACAATTTTACTCATTTAATTAACAAAAGATACACACACACACACAGGCACACATACACATGTAATGATGACAATGATGGTGATGATGATGGTGATAACTGATGTTTTTGCCTTTGCTTTATTGTTGGTTTTAATCCCTCTGTAGCCTTTATCTGCAATGCATCTGATTTGTGAGCCTCTTGGAAGCCTGGTACACAGAGGGAGTTCCTCTTGGAAAGAGCTCTGTTTCTGTGTTTGGAGAGTGGATCTCATTAAAGGGATAATGAACAGAGGAGGAAATGCTGGCAGAGAAGATAAAGAGAGAGAAGAAGAAGAACGGAGCAAAAGGTCAGAGAACAGACAGATGGATAAAGTGAGGAAGAAATGTCTGGCACAAATAGAAAAAAAACCTGACTGAGGTTGGCCCACGGTTCTAGCCCTTGGACCAGAGTTATATCACACCTGATTAAAAATAGCGGATGAACTGTTCATCTATTTATATATCTAGTGAGAAGTAAACAACACAAATCCCTAACCCCTATGAGAGCAAACAATTTATGCTGCTTTTTCAAACCTTCAGAGTGTTATGGAATATGTTGCCTCCATATACACTATATCAGTGTTTCTCAATCCTTCTCCTGGGGGGACACCTGCTCTGCATATCTATCTATCCTTGCTCCGAACACACCTGATTAGTGTGATTAACATGCTCTTGATTAAATCCAGTGAGCTTAGCCAATCAGAAGTGCAACTGATGAGTTCAGCCAGGTAGGTAGAGCAGGGAACGATGGGAAACGTGCAGAGCAGGGGTCTCCCAGGAGCAGGATTGAGAAACACTGAACTGTATGACCAAAAGTATGTGGATGCCCCTCCTAATTATTGGGTTTAGGTGTTTCATCCACGCTGATTGTTAACAGGTGCATAAAATCAAGAATATAGCCACGCAATCTCCATAGACATACCTTGAAAGTAGAATGGGTTGTGGACCACACAAACTTCCAGAGTGGACCCGCCGAGTACTGAAGCACATGGCACGTAAAAACTGCCTATCCTCTGTTGATTCACTCACTACAGAGTTCTAAACTGTCTCTGGCTGCAACATCAGCAGAAGAACTGCACTTCAGGAGCTTAATGAAATGGGTTTCCATGGCCGAGCAGCTGCACACAAGCCCGACATCACTATGCGCAATACCGAGCAACAGCTAGAGTGGTGCAAAGCACACCACCACTGGATTCCTGAGCAGTGGAAACGCGTTTTCTGGAGTGATGAATCACGTTTCACTATCTGGCTGTCTGATGGACGAATCTGGGTTTGGCGGATGCCAGGAGAGTGCTACCTGCTGGAATGCACAGTGCCTGCTGTAAAGTTTGGTGGAGGAGGGATAATGGTCTGGGGCTGTTTTTCAGGGTTTGGGCTAGGCCCTTTAGTTCCAGTAAAGGGTAACATTAATACTACAGTGTACAAAGACATTTTAGACAATTGTATGCCTCTAACCTGTTCCAGCATGACTGCACCCCTGTGCACAAAGCAACATCCATAAAGACATGGCTTGACAAGTTTGGTGTGGAGGAACTCCAGTGGCCTGCACAGAGCCCTGACCTCAATCCCACTAAACACCTATTTAGGATGAATTAGAATGATTGCAAGCTAGGCCTTCTCGTCCAACGCTAGCGCCTCACTTCACAAATGTTCTTTTGGCTGAATGTTCACACACTGCCACAGACATACTCCAAAACCTTGTGGAAAGCCTTCTCAGAAGAGTGGAGGCTGTTACAGATGCAAAGGGGGGGCAGCTCCCTATTAATGCCCATGGTTTTGAAATGGGATGTCCAATAAGCTCATAGATGTGATTGTCAGGTGTCCACATGGTTTTGGCCATATAATGCATATGAAACACATGTAAAAACAAAGTATGTCTTAGGTAGACAAAGATTATATCTTAAGAGCAGGTTTGGCACAGCAAAATGTATATCAATTAAATAAATATTCTTCAGTACAGTCATGTGATATCATCTCATGTAAAGATCTGAGTTATGTTATGCAGTGTGAGGTATTATTATTCATATTCACACTTCCTTAGACACTTTTTTTTTTGTTTGTTTTGTCCAAGATACTGATATTTAATTTGAATTCCTTATAGGTTCCGTTTTCACCATAGAAATTAGAATTTTGTTATGTAAATTCTTAGTGAATCTCCTCTGGAGGATAGAGAGCTGCCCTCTAATGTCACTATAGCGCCCTCATATGGAAAATATCTTGTTTATGCTTTTCACACTCCTATAAGAATAGAATAGGGGAAACTTGTGGCTTTCTTTATCTTGAGAGCTGTGTGTGTGTGTATGTATATGTGTGTGTCAGTGAACATTCTCTTCCATGTCTTAACCTCTCTGTCCAGAGCATTCTAAGAGTAAGTGGAAAATGACAAATACTCTCCGCTTCTAAACTAAAAACACTTGTTTACACTCATTAATGCAGGCAGAAGACTGGCCTAGGATCACTGGCTACAGCTGCAGCATTTCCTCAGCTTAGAATGCTGCTGGCGTCCCACACAACTCTGGAAATCACCCAGATGTTATGTCCTAAAGAGATTTTCAGGAGGCATATTTTTTTTTCTGCTCAACCCAAAGTCTCCAGAGTTCTGGCTGGTGGCCATTTGACTGGGCCAAGGCACAGCAATGATGCTCCAAGATCAACCAATACGACAGTAACAGAAAGTGACCATTTACCAATGACTTCACTGCATCACGTCCTGAGTTTTCTCTAGAATCAGCTCGACTAAATGAGCACTGGAAAAGCAGTTTGTAATGCTGGATAAAATGGTTCTATTGAATATCATTCAATATTCATTTACTCAAGTTGTTCTGGATTTGAGATGAAAAAATATTCCTGCAGCCCTGTAGCTTCTTTCCATAAATAAAGGAAATGTTTGGTGCAGAATGGGTCTGAATGTGCAATTTAGGTTTGTTTGTTTGTTTGTTTGTGTGTGCATGTGTGTATGTGTTTGTTCTGGTAAGAGCAGAGCCGCATGTACAAGGCAATCTATCACCTCCTGCCTCAATTTGAATCGCTAGTTGTTTTTGTGGAGGCTTAGCGTGGGGAAGTCTGAGAAACCACAAAAGACAAATGAAGACACAGGTGGGTTTTACAGGTGAATCACCAAGGAATTTACTTATTATCTATCATATATTTATTATTCGCCTGCGTACTAATGTGTTCCTGGCAACTTTCTTATCTATTGTTTTGTCTTTGCCAAGTTGATGGAAGAAGATTAAAAGGACATGGATAACAAGAGAAAAACTAGGAACCATATTTACAAAAATGAGGGAAAATACCTAATGGTTACCAAGGAGAAAAAAACAGAGAGAAGCAGTAAGAGAAGGAGGAGGGAATGAGGAGGGGTGAGATATGAATGTGTGAATTTATGGATCAGAGAGAGGATGTGTGTGAGAGAGAGAGAGAGAGCTGTCAATATTGAATTCTCTCTCTTTCTGTGTGCGTGTGTAAATGACATCAGCAGTTCCCTCCTTCTGTTTGTATAGATGGCACAGCTGCACATGCTTCTTCACACATGCTCTCTGCTAGCACAAGAGTCAGCTTCAGTATTAAATACCCACACACACAAACGTCTGCCAGAGCACCAAGGGACTGAAGAGGACAGGGCATAACTTTGGTCAGATAGTAAATCCAGTGGGGCCAGACTGACCTGATTGGAGTGGACAAGATGAAAACTTTTGCAGTCTTCTTCATCTTCATTTTCCTCAGTGTCACGCTCCCATACACAGGTCAGATTCTAACTCATCTCTTGGCATGCTCATCCATAATTAACAATATTTTATGATAAAGTTTTACTGCATAGGTATAGATAGATAGATAAGGTATTTTTAGATCAATGTGTATCTGTTGCTTAAACTGAGAGATAACACGCATATGTATGTATGTATGTATGTACGTACGTACATATATATATATATATATATATGATTGGATGTCATGAGGCCATGAATTAACAATAAGTGATGAAAGCATTGGTGAGAAACTATGGTGAGAAACAGAGCTGTCTAGCAAAAGGGTCTTTGGCATGGTTACTTTGATTCCAGCACAGAAAATATGTTTAATTTTATTTTAAAGCTAAACTTTGTTTTTGTTATACTGAAATTGTACCAAAAGACATTTGTTTTATATCAGTGATAATTCTGTTATTGTATTTATTTAATCTGCGAAATATCACTTGTTGTTCCAACATTTGTGTATGTGTGTGTGTGTGTGTATGTGTGTGTGTGTTAGAGATATATATGTAACACTGTGTTGTGAAGGATTTTTTATAGTGTGAATAATAACATAAATCAGGCTGTTAAATGAGGATTTAGCAAACAAAGTTTGAACATAACATTTTGCTGTGTGTGTAACACCATCCATGTGTAGTCGCGCACTTACACACTATGTCACTCCCCCTTTTGTGTCTCATTTTATCTGTCCGGCTCTGCTATAAAGACAGGAGAACTTTACCGGGGATTCTATCAAAAGAACAGATTTACACTAGGAATTCTACAAAGAGAACCTAGAACAGGTTTGAGGTTCTAATGTTAAAACAGAGCACACGCTGAGATTCTGCTGATAGAATGGAGAACACAATGAAGTACATGGACAGAGCTTTGAATTTGCTTTGAACATCATCAAACTAAACTGTTTAT